>NW_028253939.1:0-121417 GCF_964263255.1 Lissotriton vulgaris
CTGCGAATGAAATGACCAAGCAGGTGGTATGTCCACTGGAAATCTACCGTTCAATATTCTTATTCCCAATGCCTCCATGTCCATCAAAAAGTTTCTCCCCTATTTTGTTTGATATTTGTTCTAGGTTTGGTTGCTTGTTCAGGGATTTCTGATTGTTGGTTTTGGAACTGGACAAAGTTGTCCCGAAAAAAAGATATTAACAGATTTATATTAAAATCACCTGATACAATATAATGTGCCAACGGGTCTTCCAAGATTTGCTCCAGAAGGAAACCATTTAGAGCAGCACACATTTCTTTCCTAGAGGTCTGTTTTGGTGGGATATAGATGTTAACTAAAATTATGGTTTTTAGTATCCTACTTTTGCCAGTTATATATTGCAGCTTTACAGCAAGTAAATTACAGTTATTTGATACTAAGCGCTCATGACCTACTTTTAAGTCTATCAATATGAATATTGCAAGCCCCCCGCATGGACGACCAAATTTGTGATTTATTATTGCAGGTTCAAAGTATCCTTTATATTGTTGTAACATAAATGGGTCCTTTGCCCACGTTTCCTGCAACAGTATAACATGACTGGGTCTTGGTAATGCATCTATTTGGGCGTCTTTTAATTTTTTACACACCCAATTTATATTCCATGAGCAGATTCTTATTATAACTCTGTCCTTTTTATGTTCTATCAATGCAGACTGTGTTGGATTTTATCAATGATCTTTGTTACTATATAAAGCTTTCGCAATCCATTTATCTTTTATTCCATTTGTATTTTCTACTTTTGTTTTTATAGAAGAATTTTCTTTTCCAAGACATGATTTTACAAGGGTATTTTTTAATATGGAAAAAACAGAATGATTTTTTTCCGGAATTGGTTTTTTTGGCGGACTTTCATTTTTAAAAAAAGGTGTTGGATAGACCTTTGGAGTCGGTTGACTAATTAGTATCCCCCAGTTTTGAAAGGGTCCTCGCTCTTGCATAATTAAGTACACTATAGGCATGGAGGCCACCGTTAAAAGCGTTAGGGGCTGCCCACCTTCAGGAGTAGGTAAAAAACCTACACATTCAATTTCTTCAGATGTTACTTTTTCTAATGATGTTATTGTTTTCAATAGCCGAAGAATATTTCCTCTATTTAATATGTTGTGTTTTCCCTGTGAGTCATATAGCAGTGTGAAGATAATTTGTGCAGATTTTTTTAAGAAGCCTGCTTCTCTTTTTTTTCGCACAATTCTTCCCTGTTCCTCATATGTAATTTGCCGATTATGACCACTCCTTTCATTCACTAGGTTATTATTATTATTATTTTTTTTTTTTGCTAATAACATTTGTTAATAATGTACCAAGTTCTTGATGCTCAGTATCAAGTAAATGTTTTTGCTGTCAAACATAAACGCTCGTACTCTCAACAATATTACTAAACGAGTAGTTTAGATGAGATTGTCTCTTAAGGTAGAGTTGGCTGTGATTGGAGATTGCACGTATAAGAAGGATAATTGAAATAAGCATCACAGGAATGCTATTTCATAGAATGCTAGGTTGAGGAGAATAGATTTGTTCACTTGCTGGCATTCTAGCATGTGTTTCCCTTGTTTCATCTAGAGCGGGGCCTCATTTATCCCTGAGTTCGAGTCCAGGCGAGGTGAGGTCCTTTCCCCGGTATTGCTGGGTGAGTGAGTTATTCCATTTATGATCAAAACATGGAGTGGTAGATTGAATTTTCCCCATTTTATTTGAACAGTGGTTGTATGTTTGTGTTTGTGTTTTTATTGATCACGTTAAGGATCCATTCACACGGAGGAGCAGTAACTAATATATTGTATCCTTTCAATCATATACATCATATTTTTCAATTATTTAAAATTTTATTTTACACTTTGCAGTAGCAATGTTATGAACAGAGGTCCTGAAGAAAGCCTCGGGTCTTCCCCATTGAGGCTGAAACATGTTGGCCATAATGCAGTAATTTGTTCCACACTGCATTCTTGCACTGTTCTATTTGTTTTTAATTAGGAAGAGGTCATATTCCTAATAAAATTACTTCCTTTTTTTTTCCTCTATCCTATTTTAAACCCACCACACTTTCTTATTTTTGCACTGCACTTCTACCCATTTACTCATATCAACTGGTCACAAAGTGCTTGTTGACAGTGACCCCGTTCGCAAACAGGGTAAGACTTGGTCTCAATGATCTAGAGACGTATTACCGCTGTGGGATGACCAGATGATAAAATTGATCATGCAATAGTTTGATGGGTATTTAGGCAGATTTAGGTTCGAGCCGATTTAGGGGCCTCATCACTTGGGTCATATTGTTTTTTGCTTGTTCACTTTGTATATCACAAGAAGTGATCTCTTTGATCACCAACCATTTCCATTGAGTTTGTATAGTACTTCTTTTTCTTGGGCCCTATTTACTTCAAATTCTGGAGAACAATGCCATTGATTGGTACTATCTGCTAGTGTAAGTATATTTGTCGCGAGGAAACTTTAATCGCCAAGTTGGTTCCCGGACTTTATGAAGATGTTCTTAATATTTTCCCTTTTTTTCCAATGTTTTTACAGATAGCATCCCGGTCACATTGCTGTCTTGGTTTCCTGGTGATTTTTTCCTTAGATTTCCTCCTATGTCAACAGGATTTGAGGGTGTGCCCAATTTAGTGTCTATTTTTGCTGCATTTTCATTTTTTAATGATGTATCCATATTAATATCTGTTTTTGGTGCACTTTCCTTTTTCGCCTTATTTCTGACTTGATGTCGTTTTTTTCTTTGTCTTTTTGTTCTTTCCAAGGCCAATGAATCCTCGTCATTCTCTCCACCTTTCTTCAACACATATGAAGAATCCAACAGTATTTCAATACTTTTTGTCTTATTTATATCTTGTTTTATACTCTGTATTATTGCTGTACCTGGTATAATACAGTCCTTAGTGCCTATTTTTTCACCCGGTTGCTCAATTTTTCTTTTTTTCTCGCAAAAGCAGGCATCTTTTTTCCTTAAATGACACCACTCCTCCTTACGATATTCCTTTTTTTTTGCAGACAATATCTTTAACATCCTCTAGATTTGTATTCATAACATCCAGAATATTTACCAATTTGTTAATTAAGGGAAAACATTTACAATCAAAATAATTTAAAACCGCTTCCCTTTGGGCTTTAATTATGAGATTATTCAATGCAGTCAATTTATGCTCAATTCCGGTGACTGCATTTGCCATAACTCCGACTATATCAATTTTTTGTATCCATTTTATTTGATTGTACTGTTAGAGCTTCAAGAGTTAATACTGATGTTTGGTAAAATATATCCCAAAGGGATCCGACATCTTGGTTGTCTTTATCTTTTATTTTTTTTATCCATGAGTGTTTCCATAGCACACATTGAAGTGTTGGTGTCAACACGTCCACTTTCTTTATTTGTTGTTGGTAATGCCTCTTTTAGCATAGCCATAACGTTATTACTACTAGGATCATCATTTGTAAATACCGGTTGGTTATTGCTTCCTAGAATTTTATTTATAATAACTGGTGTTTTTGTTTGATTTATGGCGGGCTGTTCTTGGTTTTCAGAACTCTGTCCCATATCCTTTTTCCCCCGCAAGCATTAATTTGCGTAGTTGGCCCGTATTCAGAATTCATTATACCAGTGATACTTTTTTGTTGGTCTCACGACTCAGTGCACAGTGTGTCTTTATTGACTAAATCCTCATTATTTTTTCCTTTATTCAACCTTTACTTCTAGTGGCCACGGTGCTCCTGCAGTGGATGTATTCTTGATCTTATGAATTAGTGTAAATTCCTTCATTGGTTTTTCCATCCTATTTTTATCCGTCTCTCTATTTCCCGTTTCTGGAGGTAATGTTTGATATACTGGATGTAATAGATGTAATGGGTCCACATACTCTATTTGCTTTTTTATTTGTCCATCACTATCTTCAGTTTGTTTACCTGGTCCAATTCCGAGTGTACATCAGCTATATCCATGTTCTCTTTCAAATTGTTTTTTGGCTTGATAGGAGTCTGTAAGCTATTTGCTTCTGCTTCTAGTTGCATTGACATTAGTGTGGTTGTTGGATCTTGCATAAAGTCAAATTTTTGTGGGATTTTCGTGGCTTTTTCGAACATCCTGGCTATTGGTGAGATTAACGTTTGACTTGCCCCCTTTATTTGACCTTTAGACTTTTTTAGTACCTTCGGTGCTTGAGTTTTTCGGGCGCGTCTTTTTAGAGTACCCACAGTTCTTTCTTTTCCTGAGCGCATTTCCAGTAGCAGCCTTGCTTTCCCCCTGTATCTAAATACTTGTTCTACCAATGAATGTGTATTTACTTGTACGCCACAATATACACCACAACATATGCAACAGTTTAGGCAGTTTAGGCAATACAAAGAAGGTAAATAGAATATAAAAATTCGCAAGCTCACTTTCCACAAGTTCCAATGTGAGTGCTCACAGGGTGCTCATGCAGCTCTACGTATCCCGGGTGCAACTATAGCGCAGATTACATCCTTTTGCCTAGGGTCATAGCCAACTCCTGCAAGGCTAGATGTCGAGACACATTATTAACTCCCCGGGATTGATGTTAGAGCGTGTCAGCCTATCAGGGTTTCAATAGCTCACCCACTACTGCTTTCGCTCTGCTCTGCTTGCACTGTTTTCCCAAATGCTCCCTTTTTCCCACGCTCAGGGTGCTCTTGACAATATAAAAATGGGAAACAGGCCCCCCCTGTAGCTCTACCGGTCTTTGGGGGTTTTCTGGGGTCTTCTGAGATCTTTGAGGTCTTCAGGGGCCTTAAGTGGCCTTCAGGGGTGTAACCACGACCCTCTTTTTTTTTTTTATTAAAAAGAAAGAAAGAAACACAATGCCTGGTCCACAGGTGCAGAAGTGCTCACCAGAGCACAAAGCAGGGCTTATTGAGCAGAGAGGACACTGTGCGTGTTGCAGGCACCAGGGTCACTAGATACGTTGGAGGCTTGCTTATGCTGCTCACCTCGGCACACCGGCGATTCCCACAGTGATTTTCCACCAGCGATTTTCCAGCTCTCACCACCTAACAGCTGCTCCCGCGAGTCACCTCGCCTCGGGTCGTCATCTCCTCTGCGGTGCACAGATCCTTGATGAGCCCAGGGTCGCTCTGGGTCGCGCTGGAGTGTCGGGCACCTGCTGCTATCCCTGCCCCTTCAGCTGTAACTCGAGCTCTGGGCTCTTGTGCTCCGGTGGTCTGGGGGCTATGGTGTTCGGGGCAAGGGTTTGGGCTCTAGTGGTCACACCTGTGCCTTTTCTGCCCAGTCCAGCCCCGTGCTGTTGCTACATGAACAACTCCGCAGCTCCGGACAACCCCTCCCACTCGCATCGACTTCCATCCGTCTGCACTGTCCAATGGCTGAGAACAACACCAATAGAGATCTGGGGTTAAATGTTGTAAATGAGTCTATGTTGTTGGCATGATTGGTTTTGTACAGGAGAGGCCACCTTCCTGCACTAAAACAATCACAAGTGGCATTTTCCTCATTCTATGTATGCTGCAGAATGCAGCACATGAGGGAAAAGGAAAAAACAAGTACAAATGTAAATATTTCTCTTTGTTACGCCTGCTCTGGGGATGATACATTTTTGCAGCTATCTTAGGATTAGTTGTTGTTGTAAATCTGGGATAGTGACAAAATCTGTGGGTGTTGAGTGTGAACACTCACAGCAACACCCATGGAACCTCTCCTTCATGTAGGCTAAGGCAACGCATTACTTTGGGCTTTCTGCCTTACTCAGTATCTACGAGGCCATGCAAAGCCGTACAGGGTTCTTGCCCCTGAGGCGGAAATCCGGGAGTAGCAGCATTTTGTATGTGATTTGATGTGATTTTAAAACTATTACTTTTTTTTTAAAGCACTTTGCACTTTGAGGGCGCCGTGCAGCGGACCTAGCGCTCACGTGACCCCCTTCTACCGGCTTCCATCGCCGCTGGCCATGCCCACCTGTAGGCCACGCCCCCTTCCCGCCCTTCTCAAGCGCTGAAACGCGAGCGCTTTGTTGGTTCTTGCTCCTGAGGCGGAAAGCCGGGAGTAGCAGCATTTTGTATGTGATTTGATGTGATTTTAAAACTATTACTTTCTTTTAAAGCACTTTGCACTTTGAGGGCGCCGTGCAGCGGACCTAGCGCTCACGTGACCCCCTTCTACCGGCTTCCATCGCCGCTGGCCACACCCACCTGTAGGCCATGCCCCCTTCCCGCCCTTAAGGCCTCCTATTTCAATGTGCAACTTCAGAACGCGCAGCGGACGTGCGCAGCGGGCGCGCCGTTTGCGCGCCGAAGGCGCGCCTAAGGCAAGCCCGTCTGCGCCCGTCCGCGGCCGGACGGGGCTAGGGGCACAACTCCATGCCAAATCAACATCGTACTCTTCTGAGGAGATCACCACCCTCCAAGGCCACTGGCCACTCTCAGAATCCGTCCGCAGACACATTGCCTCATTAGGGCTAGCCCCTTCTTCTACTCCAACACCACCGCCGCCTCTGCCGGCTTCACCGCCGCTATGCTATTCCACGCCTGACCCCTCTCCCCCTACTCCTTCATTATCTGTTCTTCTGCTCAACACCAGGTCAGCGGTCAAACACCATCATGAGCTGTTTGTCATGCTCGACTCCGAGAAGCCTGACCTACTGCTCTTGACCAAAACCTGGTTTCGTGATTCTTCCCTTCCCGCTCTTTTGGCTGCCCTCCCCCCTTCCTATGTCGCTTTGCGCGCCGACCGCCCTGCGGGTAGGATAGGCGGTGGTGTGGCATTAATTGCACGGTCTGAATTTAACTTTCAATCCCTTTCCTTCCCCCCATCTCCCCCGCTGAATTCCTTGTAGTCCGCTCGCTCTCCTTCTCCCCCCCAATCACTTGCCTCCTGATGGATCGCCCACCCCAGCCTTCGTCTCTGTTTTTACCTGCATTTCAAGACCTATTGGCCACCCTGGTGGTCAACTACGCCTCGGTCTTGGTGCTAGGCGATTTTAGCTACTGGCCCTCGGACCCTTCTGAGTGTACCGCTTCGAAAGAATTTACCGAATCTCTCCTCTCTTTGAACTTTGTCCCGCACATATCCGTACCCACACATTTTAACGGTCACATACTCGACCAGGTTTGGTCCCTCAACCTCCCTGTTTCCCCGGTGTTTGTATCTCCCTGTCCCTGGTCCGACCATGCCCTTATCTCTTTTTCCATTTCTCTCAACCCGGTATCTAAGGTCCCACACGCCAAAAACACCTGGGCGCGGAATTGGAACAGAGTTGATCTTCCCTCCTTGACCTCCCTGCTTCGGAACTCCATTTCGACCCTCTCTGGTCTTTCATCCAACTCTCAAGCCATTGCTATCAATACCTGGCTGGCTGGAGGTTGTGATTCAGTGGCTTCTCTACGTCGTATTTCCACCCGACGACCCAAGGACTCCAACAGGTGGTTCAACGACCACCTAAAAGAACTAAAACTGACCGTACGGCAAGCAGAGAGGCAATGGAGAAGAAACTACTGCCCCTCACTAAAAACCCACTATCTCACATTACTTACTGAGTATAAAAAATCTATCCTAGCCGCCAAAACCATCTACTTCTCAACTAAAATAACGACAGCCGAAAATAAACCTAGGGAGATTTTCGGTATAGTGAACGACCTAGCCTTCTCCGACAGAGCCTCACCCCAAATCCCTCCAACCCAGCCCCTGTGTGACCAATTAAACACCTACTTTCTGGACAAGATCGCAACCATCAAGGCCAATATACCCCTCCCCTCGTCTGCCTTTGTTGATCCCTCCCCTCCCACTGTTCAATGTCATCTTACCTCTATTCCCCCTCTTACTGAGGATGTATTCTTAGAGATACTCCCCAAAGTAAAATCGGGTTCTCCGGCAGACATCTGTCCGGCACGAATCCTGCAACAGATTTACTCCTCTTGTCCCGAACCCCCCATTACTTTCTTCAATAGTTCCCTTACGCAGGGAGTGGTGATCCCCGCGCTCAAATCAGCCACTATAGTGCCCATTCTAAAGAAGCCCGGCGCTGACCCATCCATCTCAGCCAACTACCGCCCCATTTCCCTGCTGCCCTATTTAGGCAAGGTGCTTGAGCGCCATGTCACCTCGGTACTCAGCGCCCACGTAGAAGCAAATGGGGGTCTGGCTTCTCGCCAGGCCGGCTTCCGCCCCAGGCACTCTACCGAATCAGTCGTGGTGTCGGTCCTAGACAACCTCAGGAAGGGTATGGATCACAACAAACACCAGGCGCTGGTGCTCCTCGACCTCTCCGACGCCTTTGACACGGTGGACCACACCATCTTACTGTCCCGTGTCAAGGCGGCTGGAATTGAGGGATCAGCCCTGGTCTGGCTATCCTCCTTCCTGAGGGACCGCACCCAGGCGGTTCGGTTGGGAGACTTCACGACCACCCCACTCCAAGTCACCTGTGGTGTTCCCCAGGGTTCTTCTCTTTCCCCCCCTACTGTTCAACCTTTACATCTTTCCTCTAATCTTCACACTTCAGCAGCTGGAGGTCACTGTGTACAACTATGTGGATGACCTCCAGCTCATCTTCGACCTTTCCTCTTCTCCTCTTTCTGCCTCAAACTTCCAGTTTATTATGATTTTCATCAGGGACTGGATGAACTACAACCATCTCAAGCTGAACCCGGATAAAACCGAGTTGGTTCTCACCGGTGGTTCTTCCAGTCCCTGGAACTCTCTCTTTTGGCCTTCCTCTTTTGGTCCCTCCCCCACTCCTTCCTCCACAGTTAAAACTCTGGGTGTCAAAATGAACAACCAACTCACCCTTCACTCACAAATTAGCTCTGTAGTCTCTTCCTGTTTCCTCACTCTTCGAACCATCCGCACCGTCTCCCGTTTCTTCTCCCCCCAGGCACTCAAGTTGATCATGTCCGCGCTGGTGATCTCGCGGCTGGACTATGCCAATGCCCTTTACAACGGCATCCCGGCTTACAGCCTGCGGAAGCTCCAGATGGTCCAGAACCAGGCCGCCCGGTTGGTGTATGGTCTCCCACGTTTTCACCACTCCACACCCCTCCTCAAGGAGCTCCACTGGCTTCCTGTCAAGGAACGCTCCCTTTTTAAAACCGGCTGTATGGTTTTTCAGGCCCGCCAGGGCACTGCCCCCGCCTTCATTTCCTCTCTGATCAATGAATACGTCCCGATCAGAGAGCTTCGCTCTTCTTCTAAGTCCCTCCTGCAAATCCCACGTTTCAAACGTAAAAAGTGGGGTGGAGCCAATTTCTCACCCTTGGCTCCCACATTCTGGAACTCTCTTCCCGACCACCTTCGTTCTGCCACTCAATATTCCTCTTTCCGCAAGGACCTAAAAACGTTCCTGTTCCTACAGGCCTTCCCCGTGTAACTGGGTCCCTCCCTGCTCTGCGACAGGTTCACTCTGCCCTCAGTTGTTGGACCCTCCACTCTAGCGCCAAGAAACCGTACGGTGAACGCTGCGCTCTACAAATGTTTTAAATTCAAAAATTCAAATTCAGGGTAGCTTTGCCTCACCTCATAGATCTGACTGCAAGTTCTGCACCACCGATCACCATAAATAGTGACGCCCGGGTGCTGAAGGCCTCTTGAAAATTGGGTCTTTCAATAACTAGCTCCACATAAATGTACCTTGAAGATTACTTCCCATGCTTTAAATGATGCAGTTTGCAAGGGTATAACAATGGATTGAAAAGGAATGATTTATATATTTTTTTAGCTTGGTTTTTATTCAGAATTGTACCATCATCACATTGCATGTTGTCTCCTAAGGTCATAGAGCAATGAGAAAAAAGATAAGGATTATCATGCATATCAGACTACTATCACAGTCAATCACAGCTGCGTCAGGACTTGCCTATACTTTGGACCCTGGAGCATCATTATAAATCACATGTCTTTATGGTTAACTTGCAGTACAATTCCTGTGGAAATGAATTATTCAAGTAAATTTATAACAGTACACAATGCAAACTCAAAACATGGCAGTGACAGGCAGTCAAGTAGTATTCTCTACAAAATCTCTTATCAGAGAGCTTTAATTACATTTAAAAATAACAGTTGATGGACAGAATGCAGAACAATGTCATACATTCACCCCAGTACAGAGATCTGGGCCTAAATCCATTGTTTATTTGCACTCCACACCACCCCAGTTCAGACATGGCCATATGCAAATCAGCCTTGACCCTGTGCCTCATGGGAACAGTCCACCCGAACTGCCAAGCCATGTCTTTCCTGGACCGGAATCAAGCATCCTAGGACCGGTTTCTGGCTATCAGCCGTCTTCAGCCAGGATAGCTTGACTCCAGTGGTGTGGAGAGCATGGGACTCACGTCTGAGCATACCCATCCCACTCGGGGTGACAAATGCAAAAATAACAGTTGATGGACAGAATGCAGAACAATGTCATACATTCACCCCAGTACAGAGATCTGGGCCTAAATCCATTGTTTTTTTGCACTCCACACCACCCCAGCTCAGACATGGCCATCTGCAAATCAGCCTTGACCCTGTGCCTCATGGGAACAGTCCACCCGAACTGCCAAGCCATGTCTTTCCTGGACCCGAATCAAGCATCCTAGGACCGGTTTCTGGCTATCAGCCGTCTTCAGCCAGGATAGCTTGACTCCAGTGGTGTGGAGAGCATGGGACTCACGTCAGAGCAAACCCATCCCACTTGGGGTGACAAATGCAAAAATAACAGTTGATGGACAGAATGCAGAACAATGTCATACATTCACCCCAGTACAGAGATCTGGGCCTAAATCCATCATTCTTTTGCACTCCACACCACCCCAGTTCAGACATGGCCATATGCAAATCAGCCTTGACCCTGTGCCTCATGGGAACAGTCCAGCCCAAACTGCAAAGCCATGTCTTTCCTGGACCAGAATCAAGCATCCTAGCATTCCCTGGACTGGACACAAGCTTCCTAGGACTGGTTTCTGGCAATACAGCCGTCTTCAGCAAGGCTTGCTTGAATCCAGTGGCAAAGTGAGCAAGGGACTCCCTTCTGAGCATACCCTGCCAACTTATGGCGACAAAGCGGTACAAAAGGGGGTGGTGATGGACGGAGCATCTGAACCAATCAAACACTCACACCGGGTCAACAGATCTGGGTTTAATCCATCACTGTTCTTTAGCCCACTCTGCCACCCCAGTTCAGACATGGCCATAAGCAAATCAGTCTGACCCTGTGCCTCATGGGAACAGTCCAGCCGAACTGCCAAGTAATGCCTTTCCTGGACCGGACTCAAGCTTCCTAGGACCGGTTTCTGGTTATTTTTGCATTTTTCACTCCGAGTGGGATGGGTATGCTCAGACAAGAGTCCTATGCTCTCCACACCACTGAAGTCAATCTATCCTGGCTGAAGACGGCTGTTATGCCAGAGAGGTGTAGTTCACTGCCAGGGACCAAGCCACTGCCGCATCTTCCGCAGTGGCGTAACAAAACTTGAGGGGGCCCCCTGCAAAGTACATGTAAGACCCCCCCATTCTCTGTGCCAGTCAAGAGCTCTCAGGCCCACAACCCTCCTTTTGTTACACCACTGGTACCAATACGGCCACTATAAATAACCCTGGATGGTGGGGTTAATGGTTGGGCTTAGTCTGCTGCCAGTATATCATAGGTGGTGGTCCATTCATTACAGGTTCTCTACCATCCGTAATCCGGGGAAGTTTAACCTATTTTAGGTGGGGTTCCTGATGCAGACTCCTGTCATGATATACAACATCGGGCCCACTCATCGTTCAATTTTGACAAAAGTGCATCCACTGCTCGTTCTCTTTCACACCTCCTTCCTCCCTCTTGCTTTCTATCTCTTCCATTCCATTATTTCTGAGCATCTTATCTTTTCTTCATTCACACCCCAGCCTTTTTCTTTCTATTTTCTGTCATTTTTATCTCCAACTTTTTCTCTGCCATCAAGTCAAAATCATGCCACTATTCTTTTCCTATCGCCTGTCATGTATTTCTCTCCCTTTCTCTGCTCTTTTATGCTCTCTGCTTTGTATTTCCTTCGTCCATTTTCACACCCTCTCCATTCCCTACTTCTCTTTTTTCTTTTTCTCTTGTATACCCCACCCTCTCTTCCTTATCAGCTTTCCAGCTGACCTTGCCCTTATGGCACCTCTTGATTTCTTTCCTTCATACTTTCTCACTATGTCCCTTGATTGGCGATTCCAGTGCATGCTTATCTATCTCTATGCTCTTCATCGATCCTGGGCAGACCTGGAGACTGGATCTCTCTTGAGCTCATATTGCCCTTCTTCTTACTCATACTCTCCCAGAACCCCTAGCCTCAAAGGTTGTATTTGTTTACTTCAGTCTTCACTGGTGTCTCTACAGAGGCAAGATGGTGCCTTTTCCCCAGTGCTATTTGTCCTGGCACCCATAGTGCCCACCACCACAGCTGATCAATGTATTGGATGACAACACAGAAAAAATTGACACTGCTTCTTGCCACACACATTAAATTGTCCAACTACCTTTTCTAGCAAATCAGTGTTGTTTGATTAAAATGTTTGAATCTCTCTCTCTTTCTCCATCTACATACACACACACACACACACACACACCCTCACACACATACAAAAAGGCCACTGATACAGGAGAGGACTTTGCTGGAATGGCGGACATATCTCTACCACTGACCCACCACAAGCCCTTTTTGATTTGAGCCATGTATAATAGCCTTGTCCAACTCCCTTCACTTTCCTTATCACTCATATAGCATTCTAGTTGTATTCTGTACAGTGGCATAGCAATGTTGTTTTAGACTCTTCTGCAAACAAAAAAAACCCCCAGCAGGTCAACTCAATACCTCAAAAACAGAGCCTTCCGCATTTACACAACACTCCAAAATAAACCAGGCATATTCCAAAATAGGAAAAGGTAAAAAAGAGCCTGAGGTGCATCTTTTAGGTCAGCACATTGGCTTAAAGAAGATGATGACATTAGTAAACCTGGTCTTGGAATCTCTCACTGCTGCCTTTTAATTTTTGCAAATTCATTGGTTTCCACACTTTGATAATAAATTGTAAACACCAGGCAGGGCTGAGGTTTTCAATGCAACTGTTTGTTACCATTCTTGGACAGATGTATTTAAAAAGTCCATTGTTGTGTTTCCTGGATGCTGACAACTCGCTCCTGCTTCTTTTTCAACCTCCACGCCACTACCTCACAAAGCCATTTACTGATAAGCACCACTATGGATCAAGGACAAAATCACCCCAAAAAATAAGCTGTGTTCCAACCCCACACCGTCTTCCCAATCACTCACTTTAAAATACTCTACAGAGGGCTCATCCATTTAATGTTTGCCAAAAGCCCTTGAAACAGACTTCACAACCCGTCCAACCTGCTAATATTCAGAGAACAACTGAAGAATCTCCAGCCAACACCCAACCTTCTGCCATGTGATCCCGCTACTCTGGACTCACTAGAGTCCCAAACTCCTGGTTCATTGATAATCAGCCCAAAACTAAGACCGGCCTCTTTCTCCAACCTACCTGCAGAAATAATCCAAGGTGTCTTCCCCAAATTTCTCTAAATCGATCAAGACGAAGACAACCAGTCACAAACCTAACCTTTCACACTGTGCAGAGAGACTGACAGACAGACACACATTCACGGTAGAGTGAGTCTCAGCACTTCTCCTGTCAATTGACAGAGACAAGGCATTTGATCAAGTGCACTGGCCTTTTTCTGTGGGAAATACTGGATTAGGTGGGTCTGGGTACATAATTCAAAACATGGGAATTGTTGAACAAATGCAGCTCAGAGGCTGGACTTTCACTTCATCCAAAAGAAATGGACTGACATCCTCCACAAAGTGCACACCTCCTCATTCTGTGCCTCAGGAAAAGAAGCAATGCTTAAGGTGACACACTATTGATACTACACCCCAGCCAGAAGTTGAAATGGAATCTCAACAGTCCTAATGGCTGTTAACACAACTTTGGACACCCAGACACACTGAGTTATCTCTTCTGATTCTGTCCCAAATTCAAACACTACTGATAGGCCGTCTAAAAGATATCACTGAAATGTTTGAAACAGATATACCCCGTCTTTCTAGTTACGTCCTACTGAGACGCCCCAATGCCCCAACAAACTCTCTACACTCTAACAAAGGGAAGGCAATAATACTGACTCTTTGTGGGGCTAAACATTTCATTAAAGCCAGTTGGGGCACATTTGTCCCAGTTGTCTCACTTTGACTGGCTGCATCATCGATGGGACCTCACAGGGATGGAAAAGCTTCCTACTTCCCTGCAGAGCAAGTCGCTGCACTTTGACAAAATGAGGGGCCCATGCATCAAATCTCTGGCAGAGGACTTTTGGGAACTTACTGGTCCTCTTTACTTATGAGTACACCAGCTTACAGGACGCGGAGGTGTGCCTGAGCAACAAGACAAAGACTGATCACAGTGGGTACGACGCACTAAAAGACCCAACCTGCTGACACTGAATACATTGTGAAAGAGCTCATTCTGGTGAGAGGGGGTATGCTTCCTGGGTGAAAACCCTGTGATATTTTATCCCTCCTCTCCAGCCTTTCTTAGTCCCCCCTGGTATCTTCTCTTCCTCGCTGTTGATCTCCTTCTGTTCTTCCACTGTTATGTCCCATTGTTCTACTTAATCAGCCTTTGGATTTAGGTAAGATTATGTGTACATGGATGAATTAATAAAAAGGTTTGAACATTAAAAGATCTATGGGTCTGCAAAATATTAAAATTTTAACATTAATATAATATTCCATCGACACAAGTAAAATTCAAAGTTGTGTGCGCTAATAAGAAGCACTATTTACAAGGAGAATAAAGCAAATTAAAATGTTTTAGGGAAAAAGCCAAGACCTCATTATACCAAGCAGAATAGAACCTGTCACCAAATGCTTGGATATTTTATAAAAAAAGATATTCCAATTGCATCAAGAATAAAGAAAAGTACATTCACGTTGATTAGTGTGATGGTAAATGTGAGCCTTAATTGTCAAATCATAAATGTATTAAGAGTTATCAGCTTGGGAATTTTAATCCCTCACACAGAGATGGATTTTAATTATGGAATATGCAGAATGGTCCATGAGCCTTAATGAATGAACCTTGATCCCGCTGAGCATTCTGAGGAGGTAGCACTGTTGGGAATTACGGCAGTGGCTGATCGGACCAGTGTGAGCTATTTACACCTAACTAGAGAGCTTCAAACTCGGTGCTCGCAATCCAGCACATCGCACATGCACTGAACACTGACAACCAACCGATATCCTGTCCCTGCGACCCCTCACTCTTTGGCTACAGTGTTGGCTTAGCAAACACCTTGGTCTCACCCATAGTCCGCTAAAAGAGACCTTAAGCCTAGACTGTACGACCAAAATCCCCTGGATGAAATATCTTAAAACTAGTTTCAGTAGGGAGGGGCGCGATGATCTGTTTCTAAAACCAGAGGGAATCACTAGTAAAGATGTAGCGTACATCAAGCAATCCTTCACGATGCGTAAAACATTGGAAAGGGAGGAGAGGGATCTGCTGAAGCCCAATGTGCGTCTACACCTGATGCTCAAAACCTCGCCCGATGTGGAACCTTACTTACTTTGGCCACTACCAGCCTATGAGCGTTTTCTACTAATCAGGTTCAGGTTTAATTTATTTCACTTGTTATTAGCAGTCTCAAGGGGGTGTCATAAGGGAAGGTGTTGACCACCTGTGGCTGCGACAATCTGTCTCCACAGCACTTCATGTTTTTATGTAAATACTATGAATTCCTAAGGGCTTTTTACTTAAAACCTCTTTTAAAAAGGCTGAAATATGTACACATTTGTCCTGCATTGTTTTATCTACAACTGTTAAAACCTGATTGTATACCTCATGGTGCCGGTTTTCTAAAAAGTGCAATGAAGTAGAGGAAATGTTTGGATACCTAGAAATGAATTTGTATCCTGCTGATTGATGCTAATCTTATTCCGCAATAATTGGAGCCTAATTTAATGAATTGATATGTTGTTTTTTTTAATTGGTGTACTTTGTATTATGTATTTTATTGGAAAGTTAGTATTGTATTGTGTCTATGAACTTTTAAGGTTTTGCATAAGAAAACCGAATAAAGTGCTTTGAAATGAAATGAAATGATAACCAACTCATGTAAAGGCAAGACTGTTCTCTTCTCACTCTGGGGTTCCCTTTATCTAAGTTTCTTCTGATGTGTCTCCTTTACCCATTGTTTGGGTGGATTTCTCCTTCCGCATTATCGGTCTTTTGCAAAGTCTCAATACTTTTCAGACGCCTTCTCCTTTTGTCTTTCACTGGCTCTCTGTTTTACTTTTTCACTCGCTTTGTGGGTTCCCGGTCTCTTCCACCCATTTTCCAATTTGGGATCTTTATACCCTACATTGATCTCTTTCAATGAACATTGAACGCTCTTTCATCCTCTTTTTCAACATTTTTTATCACCTTTCTCTCCGGGCTTGTTTCTTTCACCCTTTCTGCCTCCCTGAGACCCATTCCATTGCTCCCTGAGGCCCTACTTCATTAATCTTTGCCCCACCTCTTAATCTATTTGAAGGGATTTATTTCACTCTCTCCTAGGTTGTCTAACATAAACTTTCTCTCTTTGCTCATCCACCCCCCCATTCCTCTCTTTAACTATCCTCTGACAATTGTCCACCCAACACAATCTACCATCTCTGACTTCTTTAATTTTCTCTGCACAACATATTTTGATGATCTTCAACAGAACGACAATGTATTCTTTTACAGAGATCCTTACATAACTCAAAATTAATGTGGTCTCTCTCTCTCTGGTGGCCTAACTGCCTTTCTCCCTCATTCTCGATGGTGCCATGTTTGCTCTAATGGGTCTCTTTCAGTCTTTATGTGATTCTCTGGGTTTCTCAGGCTCCTTTTATACTTTGTCTTTGGGGCTTTGTTTCGCCTTTTGATCTTATATTCTGTCATACGTCAGAGTGTTTTTTTCCTAAGTGCAAATGAATACATTTTCCATAGCTCTACTCCTGTTTTCTTTCTCCCATGCACACATTTGTAGTCCTTAAACATTACTTTTTTCCTCTCGGTTTATTAAGGTTTCTCAGATTTGTGGTCTTATATTTTCGCTGTTACTCTCAAACACTGTAAAGTTATTTCACTCTCCTTCGGTCTGCGGAACTCTCTGATAACCTACTTCCCCTCAAGACACCTCTTATAATAAAGTGTTTCTTCAAAGGCATTACTGTACAAATTTACCAACTTTAAAAAGATGAAACTATGACTTGGCCTAATTGAGATTCAAATTCATGAACATCAGATCACAAAACATGTCTTCTCTTTTGATCTCACTGTATCTTCTCTCTAACTTTCTCCCTCTCTCAAAGTCTGCTTTTCTCTTCTTAGTTTGCTCACCCTTAGTCTCTCTCTCTGTGCCTCACTCTCATTCTTTTCATTTATCTCCTCATTATCTTGCTCCTCCTGTTTTACTTTCTGTTTTCTTCCCTCTCTCGTTCTTCACCCCTATGCTCTGCTTGTCCTGTCACCTATTTTTTTTCTCTGGCTCATCACATTTGTTTCCCCTCATACTGTTGCACTTCTCAATCACAGGTTTCCCTTCTTTCATTTGGTTGCTCAGACGGACGCGCCCTCTGCTCTCATTTCATCTTCCACTCTGTCCCTTATATTTCTCCCTGAGAGTTCAGACTTCTTTATGTGTAGACGTCTCACTTTTTACTTGAGAATGAAACTATAAAATACGGTTAGAATCCCATACCGGAGAAGTACGTTAAATAACTCCAAGAGCTGCATCACCTCATGGATAGGCTGCATTCTAATACACCACTGCATATAGGTTTTATTTACTTATTTTATTTATTTATTTATTTATTTAAACTTATGAGGCGCACGGCTACCCGCAGTGGGTTTCCCGGCACCAAGGGATAGACTGAAGAAGAAAAAACTACCAGGCATCAATAAGTGAAGCTACCAAAGAAGACTGTTCAAAATTATTGCTGGAAAAGCCAAGTTTTTAAGCCCTTACGGAAGCAAAGAAGATCTGTTTCCAACTTTAACATCACAGGCAGGGCATTCCAGGATTTAGTGCCCAGATGAGAAAAAGAGCGGCCGCCCATCTTCACCAACCTAAATCTAGGAACGGTGAAATCTCCTTTTCCTGAGGATCTCAGACTGTGACTAGGTATGTAAGCATGGATGAGATTCTGTAGCTACCTCGGGGCAGAGCCCTGTTTTATCTTGAAGATGTAACATAAGGCCTTGAATTTGATTCTATTCATTATTCTCAGCCAGTGCAGATCACGAAGGGCTTCAGAAGCAGATGTTTTCCAAGGAACATTACGTAACAGCCGTGCGGCCGCATTTTGAACAACCTGAAGTTTGTTCAAAGTTGTTAAATCGGCACCAAGCTAAAGGACGTTCCCGTAGTCCAGGCGAGATATTACCAAAGCCTGGACTACCGTCCTTTGTGTAGAGGTAGGAAGCATCCACAACATATTTGAAGCCATCTTAAGGTGGCAAAACTGATAGAAGCCACCTTGACAGCCTGTTGCCGCATTGTGAGCTTTTCGTCAATTAGGAATCCGAGATTGCGAACCTGGGCCACGGGTTGCGGGGTAGGACTCATACTCTCGAGCCGATGTTGAGGACCCCAAAGATCTTTACCCTTGCCCAGGATCACAATCTCGGTCTTATCTCCATTTAACTTAAGGATATTCTCCTGCATCCACCTTGCCACCTGAGACAAACCCTGCTTAAAAGCCGAAGTATTATTACCTTCCCTGTTAGAGAAGGAGAAAATGATTTGTGTGTCGTCGGCGTAGGAAAATAAAGTCAAACCGGCTTCCTCCACAATGGTGGCCTGGGGTCTAACATAGATATTACATAGTAATGGGCTAAGAATAGACCCCTGGGGAACGCCATACGCCGATGCACAAGTTTTTGAGGATGCTTTAGCCGAATAAACCTGGAAGGTGCTCTCACCTAAAAAAGAAGCAATCCAAGCCAGAGCTGAACCCCCAACTCCCAGAGATTGGAGAGATGTGAGAAGAATGGAATGGGACACGGTATCGAACGCTGTACTTAGATCCAGAAGGATCTAACATAATGTCATCTGAAAAATATAATTTGCAGTTTTTTTGCCCCTACTTTCAAATATGCACTGGGCTGTGCTTTGTGTGCTTGGGTCCTCTGCAGTGTTTACCTTGGAGCTCAGGTCAAGGAACCTTTCTCCAGCACAAGTGTTGTCCCCAAATGGACTGCTGTAAATCTAAGCACATTTATAACATTGTGGTAATGAGCTTTGGCATCCCCCAAAAAATGGAAAAGACTTTGCACCCCAGGAGGGACTGTATGTACAGACAACAAACTTTAGTTTAATGCCAAGTAAATGTCTACGTGGAAAATCACTGCCTTCCTTAGATGTGTTTATTTCAACTTTCCACTACTGGTTCATTTTGATAAGTTCTTCTAGCTTTTACGGGAAAATATCCATAGAGCAATTGAGCTTGGGAGT
The DNA here is from genome assembly GCF_964263255.1 of Lissotriton vulgaris. Classification (NCBI taxonomy): domain Eukaryota; kingdom Metazoa; phylum Chordata; class Amphibia; order Caudata; family Salamandridae; genus Lissotriton; species Lissotriton vulgaris. The sequence continues at coordinate 19,527 of NW_028253939.1, forward strand.
GGTGAGAATGGCTGGCTTTAGGGCAGTGTGAGCAGTGAGGCTGCACTAGGCGCTGACCTGGAGAGGGGAACTGTACTCAGGAGGGGCGCTGTGATTAGCAGCTTCTTACTATTTAACACCTTGGATGCTGCACGAGTTCCCCCCCTGTGCTGGACATTCCAGAACAGGGTGTGGTCGTGACGGAACCATTCCGTCATCAGCACAGCTCAACCGTGACTGATGACGGAATGGTTCCGTCACAAGCATCGAAGGGGTTAAAAATGCCTGCTGCAGAGTTCCTATTGCATCCAGCTTTCGGGCAGCAATAAAAATGGCAAGATAACTCTTGTAATGAATGTTCATGCTAGAGAAATAGATCAGAGTTGTGTCTAGTGGCAGTTTTATCTTGCCATAAAGTAGCACAGAGGGTTAATGTGCCTGCTGCATAGAACAGATCTATATTTTTTTAGGCTAGGTGAGTGGATTAGTAAAACCAGCCTTTAACAGTGCTGTAAAACAAATGAATATCCTGTTCAGGTTTCTTGTGCCAGTCACTGACATCAACCACCCAGCGCAGGCATATCCGGGTCTCCCAATTTGGATACCACGCCTCAGCTAGGCTCCACTCAAAAGTGCTGCCAACTTCAATCCACACTGTCACACAGTTCCCGTTATCACCACAGATGGGGGTGTAGCTGGTGGAGAAAGGCAGCAGGATGGGCAAGATAAATGAAGGATTGCCGATGAGCTGGCCATAGAGTTCCTTAGAACACATCTGCTGCAGCCGCCATCTTGGCCTCACCCCCAGCATGAGTTATAGTTAATGTAGTGTGCCAAGTGAGGTGACAACACAGTTTTAGAAAGTGTAGGATTTATAGTAATTTGAAGGTAGTGTGTAAATTAATAATTGATGTTATAATTTGTAATGTTTGTGTATTTTAATTTGGGTATGTACTGGGTACGTATAGAAAATATACATAGCATATTTCTAACTACAAATTATCTTTAATCTTTGATTTTTCATAGTATGTAAATGTTTTTTATGGGGCAAATACACACACAAGGGGGAACATGTTGTGCCCCTGTGTACAGCCCCATGCAGAGGAGGCACAGGGGGCCCTGCAGGGCCCCATTTGTTTCCTCTCTGCAACAGTGTATATGGAGAAGCAACCACCATGACACCGTCGGCGGAGAAGAAATTAATAATATGGTTGGTGGGACCGGGGCAGTCCTGCAAAGCATATTGCAGCCTCTTACTCACTACAACCCTTCCAGGGAATGGCAGTTCACTGGTGGCTGTAGGGGGCTGTGGTGGTCCCCTCACCCTACTGGTAATCAGGTGGTAATGCGACCGCCGCCACCACCGTGCCCCTGCAAGTCTGACAGTCTGTGGACAACTAAATTCGTTATTGGGACCTCAGTGTCATAAAGTGGAGTGCAGTGGAGAAGAATAGAAGTGGAATGCCACAGCATACAGTGGGGTAAAGTGTTAAACACTGGAATGGTGTGGTGTGTCGTCTTGTGCATTGGGGTATCATAGAGTGGAGCAGTGTGTTGTACAGTGTAGGGGCATGTTTAACAGTAGAGCTGAGTGTTATACAGTGGAGTGTTGTTGACGTCTGTATCAGAAATGAAATGTGGCGGACAGGAGAGTAATCAAGTAGGGTGTCATTTCGTTGGACATTGGAGTGTACGGAGATAGATTGGAGCAGAATGTCATAGAGTACCATGAAGTGTGGTTGACTTTTATGGAGTTGAGTTGTGTAGAGTGGAGGAGAGTGTCATACAATGGAGTAGCATAGATTGGCTACAACGTACTGACATAGAGTGGATTACCATAAAGTGGAGTAGCATATAGTGAAATAGCTTAAAGTTGAATACTGTACAGTCGAGTGCATACAGTGGAGTGGCATAGAGAGAAGCAGGGTACAGTGGATTAGCAAAGAGTGGGCTAACATAAATTGATGCAGTGTAGCATAAAGTTGCAGATACTGTCATAATTTGGAGTGGTGTCTAAAACAGTAGAGTAAAGAGCTGTGTTGTTCGGTGTTGGAAACTGTCATGGTGTGGGAAAGGGTGTTCTACAATAGAATATACCGGCACATAGCTGAGTGAAACTTGGGAAAGTGGACTGTACAGGGATATAGTGGAGTAGAATCTAGGAGAATGGCATAGAGTATAGTTGAGTTTTGTAGAGTGGAGCTATGAAGAGTGGAGGGGAGTACCCTGGAGTGGTGTAGACTAGTGGAGTAGCACATGGATGAGTGTTATAAAGTGAAATAGCATAGATTGAAGTAGCTTAGACTGGAGTGGCATACAATGGAGCGGCATAGAGTATAATAGCGTATAGTGGAGTAGCATTTAGTGGAGTAGGATAAAGAGTAATAGCGTATAGTATAGTGGAATGGTGTTCTGTGAAAGGTTTTGGATTGGAGTGGTGTATTGTGGGGTGGAGTAGAGTGTAGTAGCATACTGTTGAGTGGCATACAGTGGAGAAGGGTAGAGTTTAATATCATACAGTAAAGAGGCAAAGATTGAAGTTGCCTACAGTCTAATAGCATAGAATGGAGTGGCATACAGTGGAATAGTGGGAGTGTGGAGGTCTAGAGTAGAATAGTGTAGAGAGGAATTGTGTAGAGTAAAATAATGTAGAGTGTACTGGCATAGACTGGAGTAGTGCACAGTGGAGAGGGATACAGTGAAATAGCATATAGTGGAGTGACATAGAGTAGAGTGGCATCCAATGGACTAACATAGAATGGAGTGGCTTAGAGTGGAGTAGTGTACACTGGTGCGGTGTGGAGTGGTGTAGCATTTATTGAAGTGATGTACAGTGGAATAGCATACCGTGGACCGTTAGAGTGGCATAAACTAGAACTGTATTTAATGGAGTAGTGTACGGTGAGTGGTGTACAGTGAAGTGGTGTGGATGGGAGTAGTATACACTGTGATCGGGAAGACTGAAATAGCATACAGCGGAGTGGCTTACATTGGAGTGGTGGCTAAAGGACTAATATAGAATGAAGTGGTTGGACTTAGGGGTGGGCGGACTTCATGGAGTCGCAAAAAACTCCACTGTGGTATGCGAAGTTTCTCGTTGGGCAGCATTTGCCAGAGCGCCCTTTTGCGTTACGTTGGGAATGCGAAATGCATCTGAGTGCTCTAGAATCATGCAGACACAGCACTACGCCTTCCTGAAGTTTACTCACGTTCCAAAATCAAGTACAAACAGCACCATCCGGTCTGCATGGGCGCAGCCATCTTGTTTTTCTGCTCTCTGTTACTGTGCTGGGCCAAATTTCTAATCTTTTGTTAATCATTGTCACCCTCTTCCTTGATTACTTTTCTACCCATATTATTTACTTTTTGCAATAGTGTACGTCTTTGTGTATTTTACATTTTTGTCCCTTTTTTGCTTAGTTTATTTCCCCCTACTTATTTTTTTATTTTTTTCTCATCTTAGTTTATTTTCCACCTAGTGCCATGGAAGAGAAGTGAATTCAAAGCGGATGGCACTGCCGCCCAGGTGTGCAGCCAGAGCGATCTTTGGAGAGGAGAAGGTGGCAGCACTAGTTTTTTTGTCCCTTCTTTGCTGGCAACAGATTGCAGGCCCAGTAGTGGCTACATCCTGTGGGAGCATCCGCAGCACTGTGGTACAGTGCGCCGTTGCCTGCAGTGCTCCAGCCAGGTTTGGCACACCGCTCAGCAGCTGAGGCGCCGCTGGACGGACATTCTCAACCAGAAACAGGATGTGCTCATTCTGCTAGGCATCGTAATTCCAGGGCTTGGTGAGTATTAATTATTTGCTGTGTTTGTGTTTTACAATGTAAAAATAAAATCAGATTAGCATGCTGCTCACACTCAGAGGTAAGTTATGTTTAGGGAAATTTAGCCTGGTATATCATCATTGCGTGATCCAGTTTCTAGTTTTTCCTAGGCAGGTGCAGCAACCTAATCCCATTCATCAGGTGCTCGCTTTCCCTGATTAATTGAAGCCATTGCAGACTGTTTCTTCTATCACTATAGTGAATCACTGAGTAGCGCATTCAATCTGTGAGTTTGTTTACGTAGCTCGTACAGTTCCTGGTTATTTAATTGAATTCACAGTTATGATGTGAAGCATGCATCTATGCGTTGCAAAAAACGAGATTCAGTTGGCTCATCAAGGGTGTTCAGAAATGGGAATAGAATTAAATCAAAAATCATTAAGTGCAATACATTAGTTCCAAATGCAGTTTTTGTTAAGGAGATTTAGAATATGGAATTTAATGACAGTCGATAGACTTGAGTTGAAAGAAATTAGTAGTACTATAGGTGCTCTGTTCAGCAACTGCATTTCCATTTCATAATGCATTTTGTGGAGATAAATACCAGAATCAATAATCTATTCCTAATTTTCAGGGTGAGTCAGCAAGTGGGGGCTGAGAAAAAAAGGGCGTCCCAAAACATGTTTTCTCAATGTCAATTCGCATAGAAAACCTTAGACAGGGCTAAAGCCCGAACTGTGAAACAGAATTACACCAAATTTGGCAAAAAAGGTAGCCCTTGGTTCAGACAGAACTCTTTTTGTTAAATGGTGTAAATCCTTTCAGTAGTTCCTGAGAAATTCAAGAAAAAAAGGTGAAAAAATGCATTTCCAATAGCAAACTTTAGACACGGCTACAGCTCGAAATGCTCAATGAAATTACACCAAATTTGGTATGGTAGCCCTTGTCTCAGATATAACTCTTTTCCTTAAATGGTGTAAATCCAATATTTAGTTGTTGAGAAAATCAAAATATAAAAGTTTCGATATATAGAGGCGCGGTGGATCCGCTCACCCTATCGCAGTTGATCCAGCACCCTGCCGATCATGAGATGTATTTTAGTTGGCTGTCAACACTCCAAATCAGGAAGTGTTGGCAACCATCTTGTGCGCCAGTAACTGAGGCACGCGAAAACAGTCAAACTAAAGGTGAAAAATAACAAAAGGGGGCAGGGTAGAAACACCCTGACCCCCTAGGCTTGCTCATGGGGCCCTACAAGGACCCCCAGTGCGACAAAATGCATTTTATTTTTTAAAAACAGCAGAATGCACGCTTGGTGCGCAGATCCAAATAAAAAATAAAAAAAAACAAAGCGAGGTCTTCCTCGCTTTGTTAATTTTAACCCCCAGGTGGGTCAGGTCCCAGGGGTATTTTATAATGTATAAGAGGGGGCCCAGGAAGGCCCCCACAGCCCTGGCAACCGCCACCCCCTGGGACTTTCTATAAATATTTGCAGGGGGCTCACAGACCTCCCGCAATCCCGGGGACCGCCACCCCCGGGCTTTGTATTTGAACATTTTTTACTTGTGTTGGGGGAGCTTAAGCCCCCCCACACGCCCCACACGCCCCAGGGACCGCCGACTCCCCAGGGCACTAAAATTTAAATCAGGGGGTCCAAAGCAGCCCCACGGTCCCTGGGACCACGACCCCTGGGGCTTCATCAATGGTGTGGTGAGGGCCACGGGGTCCCCCTTGTGGAGACTTTGATTGCCCTGGGGACTGCCACCCCCCAGGGCCAGCTCCTGCAGTGTCCCGGGGTGCCCACCGCCGGGACTCTGCTGTTTGCTACGATAGGGTGGGAGCATGTCTCCCGCCCTACAGTAGCAAACTCTGGTTTGGATTTTGGAAGAGAGAGCAGGAAACCTGCTCTCTCTTCCAAAATCCAAAGCAGAATTGCTTTTCCATACGAGGAGCTGCATGTTAGAAGCTCCCCATGTGGAAAAGCAATGCCGGCTCTCACAAGACGCGGGGAGCCAGCGGGACCATGGGGGCATTGGGGCTCCCCCCCAGTCCCCATCATAGTGTTATGCCCCAGGGGATGGGATCCCCGGGGCGAATAGAAATTACTGGTAGGAGCTGGGTTGTTTTACGAAAAATTTAGAGTCGCGACCCTAGCGCGATGCTCAGCGCGGCCCTTTGGTGTGAACGCACTGGGTGCGCGACTCCAAAATGCTCTCGGTGCGCGAATATAAGCAAAACAAAATGTAAGATGTTTTTATTAAAAATTTAGGGGACGCTTTTGAAAACTGCAACAGTAACTTGGATGGTACCGGCGCTGCTGCCTGTTTACTCACCATTACTGGGGGTCCCACTGTCCCTTTGCGGGTGAGCCAGTCTACCTGACGTGCCTCTTGCCATCCGTGGACCACGCGCTGCCGAACTACAACATCTACAGGGAAGCGCGGTCTCACGTGAGGGGCTCGGCAGTGGCCCCGCCCCAAGGGACCTTTAAATCAAGCGCGGGCTACCGCGCCGCTGGACGCTTTGAAAACTGAACAGTGACCTGGATAGTTCCTGCGCTGCTGCCTGTTAACTCGCCATTGCTGGGAGTTCCACTGTTCCTTGCGGGCGAGCCAGTCTGCCTGACGCGCCTCTTGCCATCCGCGGACCGCGTGCTGCCCAACTACAACATCCACAGGGCAGCCCGGTCTTGCGTGAGGTGCTCGGCAGTAGCTCCGTCCCCAGGGACCTTTAAATAAAGCGCGGGTTACTGCGCCGCATGACGCTTTTGTAAACTGAACAGTGACCTGGATAGTACCTGCGCTGCTGCCTGTTAACTCGCCATTGCTGGGGGTCCCACTGTTCCTTTGCGGGCGAGCCAGTCTGCCTGACGTGCCTCTTGCCATCCGTGGACCGCGCGCTGCCGAACTACAACATCTACAGGGAAGCGCGGTCTCACATGAGGGGCTCGGCAGTGGCCCCGCCCCCCAGGGACCTTTAAATCAAGCGCGGGCTACCGCGCCGCTGGACGCTTTTGAAAACTGAACAGTGACCTGGATAGTACCTGCGCTGCTGCCTGTTAACTCGCCATTGTTGGGAGTTCCACTGTTCCTTGCGGGCGAGCCAGTCTGCCTGACGCGCCTCTTGCCATCCGCGGACCGCGTGCTGCCCAACTACAACATCCACAGGGCAGCCCGGTCTTGCGTGAGGTGCTCGGCAGTAGCTCCGTCCCCAGGGACCTTTAAATAAAGCGCGGGTTACTGCGCCGCATGACGCTTTGGTAAACTGAACAGTGACCTGGATAGTACCTGCGCTGCTGCCTGTTAACTCGCCATTGCTGGGGGTCCCACTGTTCCTTTGCGGGCGAGCCAGTCTGCCTGACGCGCCTCTTGCCATCGGCGGACCGCGCGCTGCCCAACTACAACATCCACAGGGCAGCGGGGTCTCACGTGAGGTGCTCGGCAGTAGCCCCGCCCCCCAAGGACCTTTAAATCAAGCACGGGCTACCGCACCACGGGAACTTGCGCGGGCTCACCCAGGCAAAGCCGGGCCATGGGCGGGCCCGTCCTTGCCCGTCACTGGCCGGAAGAGGCTGGGCTGGGCCCACTCCCTTGGTCTATATTTCAGACTCATGCTGTGTCTTTTCTACTACCCCCTTCTTGTCCCTCTTCCCTCGAGTAAACCCTCAAATACTGATATTGTGGGAAGTTCGTGTTGAATAATGGGTAAAAGGAAACTAGCAAGTCCTGGGGGAATTAGGCATAATACTGACACACAACAGACTCTTCTGAGTTATTTAACTGCTGCAGTTGCGTGCTAGATAAGCAGATCCATTCAGTAGAAGAGTCGATAGCGGGGTCATCATCTGGTTTAACCCAGGACCCACCCCCTAGTGAAGAATCATCAACTTCCCTACATCTCGGGAGGAAGGTCTCCACCATTGAAAATGGCTGTATTCAACTAACTACAGTTTATTGGTAGCGAGTCTCCTACTCAACCCCCCCCCCCAAAAAAACCAAGGCAAACAGCTGCTAGCAGCAATACCATCCATAATGAAGTAGGTCCAGTTGTTTTCCACCCTCCTCCCAGTATGTCCAAACAACAGACAATTGTTCCATCTAAGAGGATACATGCATCCCAGTCTAAAATAAAACCGCAAACGAGAGGCAACCTCCCGGGCATTACCACCACCCAGCCCCATCCCGAGATACAGAAACTAACAGCTCTAGTGGAAAGACTTTATTCATATATAAGAGTCAGGTTAGATCAGTTATCCACCAGAATGACCAATGTAGAAAACGTACTACTGACTCAACCTAGTCCAGTGAACCAACCTACTAGCACCGAACCATGCCCACATAACACTCTAATCACTCAGCCAGGGAACCAATATCATTGTGGAAATGAAGGGTTAAGAATAAAAAAGACACCCCTTTTGGAAAAAAAGACGCATATCACTGAGGCTGATAGAGGGGCTCTGCAAACATCACCAAGACACACTAATGCACTCATTAACCTACCTCCACAGGCAACATCACCTCGCGCACAAGTCCCTGCTTCCCTCCAATATTCAACCCAAAATCACCCTACCTTTTCCCTCCAGGTAGCACTGAGGGCTGTAGACCCTCCTTTGGACCTTCCACCAGAAGCTACCCCCTAAGTTATCATCTTAGGCAATGTACCTCCTAACCAATCCTCAGTAAGGAAACATGGACAGCCCTCAAGAACAAGTCGCTCCACTGGTTGAGCAGTAGAGTTGGACTGCACACCTACCTCTTTCAAGACTTTAAGATGGTTAGGCGAGTCCAATCGGTGGGGGCAAGGGAACAGGTTTTGTCGGGGGACTGTGTAGTGATGACATTTGCTTCCCTTCGATTGGTAAAGGACGTCTTGAATATAGGATGGGGACACACTGTTAATAATGCAGAGATTAACATCCTGCCCTTGGGTTTTTCTATTCTCCAAAAAATGTAAATGTTCCCCCTTACACGTGAGTAATCCCTGTACAGCCCAGTGCCCCCCGCAGCTGATTCCCACTTATAATAGATTTAGTGCCCTGTCAGGTCTGGACGACAGCGAGTGACTGGACCTGTCGGTGGCAGGGGCAGCACCTCCGAGTGCTATGGAGGTATTAACTAGACAGGAACCTGCAAATGTTGGGCTTAGTCAAGTAGCTTCACCACTCGACATCACTAGCATTCGAACTATAAGTAGTGGGGCTCCGAAAATAGCATCTTATGATTCAGGTGATCTGACTGGGAAATGTTTAAAAAAATACCAACTCCACCGTTAACCCCATCTGGGGAATCCTCCACGCAGAAAAGGCTCTCATCTTCTAAGTTAAAAGGTTCAAAACTAGGCATTGTCTTTTGGATCGTAGCCGTCTTGCGCTCCAAAATTGCAAATGAAAACTGGTTGTCGCTAGTGACGAAACATAACATTATAGGATTGCAGGAAACTTGGCTGTGTACCCCCGTTCATTTAGTAGGATACAAAACCTACTTCTCAGCGGCAATTCAATTGATCGCCAGAAGGCCGAAAGGGGGCCTAATAATGTATATATCAAATGTTTTGTCTGTGGAAAAAATGGAGGTAGCGGGGTTAGAAAGTAACTATCAGATAGTGCTGATGAACGCAAATAAGGCGTCCGTTTACTTCACGATAAACTTCTATAATAATGTAAGTTCAATGTATTTAATTGACATTTTAAATAAGGTGTCATTTTTAATACAAGGGTTAAGTTCGAAGCACTCTGACAAATCGTTAGTAATGATATGGGGTGGCGAGTTTAACTTGTCATTATGTAAAAAACGTAATACAATCATCTGCGGAATTCAGGATGAGGCTGGGAACAACGCAACACATGTTGTACATACGAGCGTAGGAGATCGAATTAATGAACTTATGGTCTCCTTGGATTCAGGGTTTGCAAATGAATTAGTCAACCCTCCAGTTCCCTTCACCCCAACTTTCAGTGGGAGAGGACTTACAAGCACAATTGATTTTATATTGACCTCCCGCTGCAGCTCACCATGATTGTCAAATTTCGAGACGATTATTAGTCCTGTGAGTGACCACTTCCCTAATAGTATGAATGTAAGTGGTCTTTTGCCTTCGGCAGATGTAGATTACTGGAGTCACTTGGATCAACGACGTTTGGACGTCGACAGGCTTAATGGCTTTTCCCTAAAATGGGGCAAAGTAGACCCGGAGCTACTCACGGCCAGCGTGGTAAAGAGAGGCAAGCCCTCTGTCGATGTCTGCTTGGATGCAAACTCCACTTCCGGACAAATACTCCTTAGTTACACGACCATCACTAAAATCATTAAAGAAAAACTAACTTACGAAAGGAAAATGAAAGGGACTCCTAGGAAAGGTTGGTTTAATTCCGAGTGTACAAAATCTTAAAAGGAATTAAAACTAGCATTAAGCAAGGAAGAAAGGGACAGGAACAAAATCTTTACACTGAGGAAAGCTTATAATGTTGCACTAAAAAACAGTAAGTCCCAGATTAAAAATAATCTGTGGAATCAATTGCATGAAAGCTGCCATACGAAGGACATGACCACTTTTTGGAGAACCGTTAAATCTCCATTTTTTCTTGAGGCTAACGACTCTCCAAAATTGGACGTAGCAGTAGATGCTCATACTTGGGTACATCACTTCACAGAAATGTTTAAGCAAGCAGAGGATGGTGTATTGGCCCAAGGGGAAGTAGTACCTCAAATAAGCTATCCTATACAGATAGTATTTGATCATAAGGAGGTAATTCACGCCCTAAAAACATCAAAATCAGGCAAAGCCCCAGGACCTGAATGGGTTTCCGTAGACCTTTTTAAATACAAATCAAATCTGTGGTCCCCAATTTTATTTAGAGTTCTGGAAGCAGCCAGGAAGGTTAGTCTGGTTGATTCCTGGTCAACATCAATTCTGTTGCCGATTTTTAAAAAAGGCGACCACCAGAGTGCCACTTGTTATAGACTGATATCGTTTCTAGACTCCCTCGGTAAAATCGCTGGACAAATCCTCTTGCCTGCAGGATTGGGCAAACGAAAACAGTATAATATCTGATCTCAATATGGGTTCCGAGAGGGTCTGGGCACAGTGGACCAGGCACTAAACCTCTCACTTCTCATGGTGAAGTAAGTTTCAGCAAAAAAAGGGTTTTGTACATGGTCTATGTCGACCTGACAGCAGCCTTCGACTGCGTCGGCCATTCCAAGTTGTGGGCAATTTTACTGGCTATGGGAGTGGATCCCCCGTTGGTGAATTTGTTTGAGGGAACTTTACTCGGAGGCAACCGCAAGAGTGAGGCATGCAATACGGGGGGAACTCACTGAGCCATTTCGGATAGAGAGGGGGGCCCTCTTCCTAATCAAATTATATACTAATGGGCTGGAATTGTAGATGGTGAAGGGAAGCCAGGGCCTGCCAACAATACGGCGTCGGCCAATTCCGCCATTACTTTATGCTGATGACGCTGTAATTCTGGCGAGAACCCCTGTTCAGCTCGAGCAGTCATTAGATAAATACTGTAATTTTATGAACTCCCTGAACCTCAAAATAAACATATAAAAGACATTTGCCATGCATGCTGGTCCTAGACTGAAAAAAAACTAGAGACATTTTCGTTAGTAATAGCAGTCTAGAGTGCACGACTACATATCCCTATTTAGGGATTTTAATAGATCATAAGCTCAAATGGACAGCGGCCGTACAGGCTAGGAAACTACACTTCCTGAGGGCTACTTCCTCACTGGTGACATTTGCGCAGAAGCCAGGTTAGAGGCCACCGCAGGAAATGGTCGCACTTGAAAAATACAATATTGCGTACGCGGCGTTGACTTACTGTGATTCTGAGTTTGCCGAGTTGTTTTTCTCCCGGGTTGGCGTGTGCTGCGACATTTTCGATCTTGCTGCGTGATCGCGTGAGAGTTTTTCGAACGCGATTACGTTATCGCGGCTTGCCATCTTGCACAGCGAGAGTTTGACAACGCGAGTACATCATAAAGGCCCGCAATCACGCATTGCAGGAGTAAACAATGCCGAACACGTAGATGCAGCGCGCAGCTGACTTCCGGCGGGAGATTTGAACAGCTCGCATTCCCGAAATTGCAAAAATTGCAATTCTGCACAAGAAATCCACAGCAGGAAGCATAAACCTTGTGAAAATGATGATTTTGATCAGAATAACTCCTCAGATTGTCATTTGGCTGCACTTTCTGGTGCAGGAGTCAATTTTTTGGGGTGGGGTGGGAGGAAGGAAGTGCCTCAGAGTCTCCAACTTCCTGTTCCTGTCCAGCAGGGTCCTCCCAGTGCTTTGTCCATGTCCTGGTCACTTTTGATTTGGATCTGGAGCTGGAAGGATTACTTTTTCTTGCTGCTGGTGGATATTTGTATTTGAGGACGTTTTGGACTTTGGAGTTTGGATCACTTTTGGACTTGAGATTTTACAAGTAAGTTGGTGTTGTTTGTTTGGGCCATTGCAATTGAGGCAACTACAGTTTTAAAACTTCTTTCACAATGTTAACAAAATATACATTGTGGGTAGCCACAGTATCCAGTAGGGCAAGGGTTAGTCATGGGTGCATGATACAAATGTTTCTGTGATTTTTTTCTAAACTTAATTCTCATTTATGTCATGGAATTGTAGCTCACTGTTATATGTAGTTTTTTTTTTTTAATTTTGGGGTGCCTGTAAAGCCTCACTAGCCAGTATTCCCAGGGGTAGTGAGTGGTGCATGGGCCTAGTCTTTCTGTGGGGTGTCTTGAATTTAAACATCATTGAGGGCATGGATGGCATTGGATTGTGGTGATTTTTGTTTGTTTTTCGACTTTTTGGGGCATTGTTGGGGCATGGCCATGTGGGTGGGGGCCACTTTGAGGCCTGGGACAGGCAGGGCCTGGCAATGTGGTGGGGGTCAAGGGGCTATTTTGAAGCCAGGCAGTGTTCTCAGGCCTGCACCCAGTTTGCCTTGTGTGCAAACATTATGCCCAGGGGTACTCAGTGGTGCATGGGCCTAGTCTTTCTGCGGGGTGTCTTGAATTTAAACATCATTGAGGGCATGGATGTCATTGGATTGTGGTGATTTTGTGAGTGTTTTTCGACTTTTTGGGGCGTTGTTGGTGCCTGGCCATGGGGGAGGGGGCCATTTTGAGGCCTGGGACAGGCAGGGCCTGGCTATGTGGTGGGGGTCAGGGGCCATTTTGAAGTCAGGGCACCATTATGCCCAGGGGTACTCAGTGGTGCATAGGCCTAGTCTTTCTGTGGGGTGTTGTGAATTTAAACATCATTGAGGGCATGGATGCCATTGGATTGTGGTGATTTTTGAGTGTTTTTCAACTTTTTGGGGCGTTGTTGGGGCCTGGCCATGTGGGTGGGGGCCATTTTGAGGCCTGGGACAGGCAGGGCCTGCCATGTTATGGGGTCAAGGTCAAGGGGCCATTTTGAAGCCAGGCAGTGTGCTCAGGCCTGCACCCAGTTTGCCTTGATTTCAACCATTATGCCCAGGGGTACTCGGTGGTGCATGGGCCTAGTCTTTCTGTGGAGTGTCTTGAATTTAAACAGCATTGAGGCATGGATGGCTTTGGAATGTGGTGATTTTCGAGTGTTTTTCAACTTTTTGGGGCATTGTTGGGGCCTGGCCATGTGGGTGGGGGCCATTTTGAGGCCTGGGACAGGCAGGGCCTGGCCATATGGTAGGGGTCAAGGGCAATTTTGAAGACAGGCAGTGTGCTCCGGCCTGCAACCAGTTTGCCTTGCTTTCAACCATTATACCCAGGGGTACTCAGTGGTGCATGGGACTAGTCTTTCTGTGGGGTGCCTTGAATTTAAACATCATTGAGGGCATGGGTAGCATTGGATTGTGGTGATTTTTGAGTGTTTTTCGACTTTTTGGGGAGTTGTTGGGGCCTGGCCATGTGGGTGGGGGCCATTTTGAGGCCTGTGACAGGCAGGGCCTGGCCGTGTGGTGGGGTCAAGGGGCCATTTTGAAGCCATGCAGTGTGCTCAGGCCTGCACCAAGTTTGCTTGCTTTCAACCATTATGCCCAGGGGTACTCAGTGGTGCATGGGCCTAGTCTTTCTGTGGGGTGTATTGAATTTAAACATCATTGAGGGCATGGATGCCATTGGATTGTGGTGATTTTTGAGTGTTTTTCAACTTTTTGGTGCATTGTTGGGGCCTGGCCATGAGGGTGTGGGCCATTTTGAGGCCAGGGACAGGCAGGGCCTGGCCTTGTGATGGGGGTCAAGGGGCCATTTTGAAGCCAGGCAGTGTGCTCAGGCCTGCACCCAGTTTGCCTTGCTCTCAACCATTATGCCCAAGGGTACTCAGTGGTGCATGGGCCTAGTCTTTCTGTGGGGTGTCTTGAATTTAAACATCATTGAGGGCATGGACGGCATTCGATTGTGGTGATTTTGAGTGTTTTTCTACTTTTTGGGGCATTGTTGGGGCCTGGCCATGTGGGTGGGGGCCATTTTGAGGCCTGGGACAGGCAGGGATGGACATGAGGTGGGGGTCAAGGGCCATTTTGAAACCAGGCAGTGTGCTCAGGCCTGCATCAAGTTTGTCTTGCTTTCAACCATTATGCCCAGGGGTACTCAGTGGTGCATGGGCCTAGTCTTTCTGTGGGGTGCCTTGAATTTAAACATCATTGAGGGCATGGATAGCATTGGATTGTGGTGATTTTTGAGGGTTTTTCGACTTTTTGGGGAGTTGTTGGGGCCTGGCCATGTGGGTGGGGGCCATTTTGAGGACTGTGACCGGCAGGGCCTGGCCGTGTGGTGGGGTCAAGGGGCCATTTTGAAGCCAGGCTGTGTGCTCAGGCCTGCACCCAGTTTGCCTTGCTTTCAACCATTATGCCCAGGGGTACTCAGTGGAGCATGGACCTAGTCTTTCTGTGGGGTGTCTTGAATTTAAACATCATTGAGGGCATGGATCGCATTGGATTGTGGTGATTTTTGTGTGTTTTTTTACTTTTTGGGGCGTTGTTGGGGCCTGGCCATGTGGGTGGGGGCCATTTTAAAGCCTGGGACAGGCAGGGCCTGGCTATGTGGAGGGGGTCAAGGGGCCATTTTGAAGCCAGGCAGTGTGCTCAGGCCTGCACACAGTTTGCCTTTCTTTCAACCATTATGCCCAGGGGTACTCAGTGGTGCACGGGCCTAGTCTTTCTGTAGGGGTGTCTTGAATTTAAACATCATTGAGGGCATGGATGACATTGGATTGTGGTGATTGTTTGAGTGTTTTTCGACTTTTTGGGGCGTTGTTGGGGCCTGGCTATGTAGGTGGGGGCATTTTGAGGCCTGGGACAGTTTGCGCCTGGCCATGTGTTGGGGGTCAAGGGGCCATTTTGAAGCCAGGCAGTGTGCTCAGGCCTGCACCTAGTTTGCCTTGCTTTCAACCATTATGCCCAGGGGTACTCAATGGAGCATGGGCCTAGTCTTTCTGTGGGGTGTCTTGAATTTAATCATCATTGAGGGCATGGATGCCATTGGATTGTGGTGATTTTTGAGTGTTTTTCGACTTTCTGGGGTGTTGTTGGGGCCTGGCCATGTGGGTGGGGGCCATTTTGAGGCCTGGGATAGGCAGGGCCTGGCCATGTGGTGGGGGTCAAGGGGCCATTTTGAAGCCAGGCAGTGTGCTCAGGCCTGCACCCAGTTTGCCTTGCTTTCAACCATTATGCCCAGGGGTACTCAGTGGTGCATGGGCCTAGTCTTTCTGTGGGGTGTCTTGAATTTAAACATCATTGAGAGCATGGATGGCATTGGATTGTGGTGATTTTTGTTTGTTTTTCGACTTTTTGGGGCGTTGTTGGGGCCTGGCTATTTGGGTGGGGGCCATTTTGAAGCCTTGGACAGGCAGGCACTGGCCATGTGGAGGGCGTCAAGGGGCCATTTTGAAGCCAGGCAGTGTGCTCAGGCCTGCACCCAGTTTGCCTTGCTTTCAACCATTATGCCCAGGGGTACTCAGTGGTGCATGGGCCTAGTCTTTCTGTGGGGTGTCTTGAATTTAAACATCATTGAGGGCATGGATGGCATTGGATTGTGGTGATTTTTGTTTGTTTTTCGACTTTTTGGGGCGTTGTTGGGGCCTGGCCATGTGGGTGGGGGCCATTTTGAGGCCAGGGACAGGCGGGGCCTGGCCATGTGGTGGTGGTCAAGGGGCCATTTTGAAGCCAGGCAGTGTGCTCAGGCCTGCACCCAGTTTGCCTTTCTTTCAACCATTATGCCCAGGGGTACTCAGTGGTGCATGGGACTACTCTTTCTGTGGGGTGTCTTGAATTTAAACATCATTGAGGGCATGGAAGGCATTGGATTGTGGTGATTCTTGAGTGTTTTTTGATTTTTTGGGGCGTTGTTGGGGCCTGGCCATGTGGGTGGGGGCCCTTTTGTGGTCTGGGACAGGCAGGGCCTGGCCATGTGGTGGGGGTCAAGGGGCCATTTTGAAGCCAGGCAGTGTGATCAGGCCTGCACCCAGTTTGCCTTGCTTTCAACCATTATTCCAAGGGGTACTCAGTGGTGCATGGGACTAGTTTTTCTGTGGGTGTCTTGAATTTAAACATCATTGAGGGCATGGATGGTGGTGATTTTTGAGTGTTTTCCGACTTTTTGGGGCGTTATTGGGGCCTGGCCATGTGGGTGGGGGCCATTTTTAGGCCTGGGACAGGCAGGGCCTGGCCATGTGGTGGGGGTCAAGGGGCCATTTTGAAGCCAGGCAGTGTGATCAGGCCTGCACCCAGTTTGCCTTGCTTTCAACCATAATGCCCAGGGGTACTCAGTGGTGCATGGGCCTAGTCTTTCTGTGGGGTGTCTTGAATTTAAACATCATTGAGGGCATGGATGGGATTGGATTGTGGTGATTTTTGTGTGTTTTTCGACATTTGGGGCATTGTTGGGGCCTGGCCATGTGGGTGGGGGCCATTTTGAGGCCTGGGACAGGCAGGGCCTGGCTATGTGGTGGGGGTCAAGGGGCCATTTTGAAGCCAGGCAGTGTGCTCAGGCCTGCAGCCAGTTTGCCTTACTTTCAACCATAATGCCCAGGGGTACTCAGTGGTGCATGGGCCTAGTCTTTCTGTGGGGTGTCTTGAATTTAAACATCATTGAGGGCATGGATGGCATTGGATTGTGGTGACTTTTGATTGTTTTTCTACTTTTTGGGGCGTTGTTGGGGCCTGGCCATGTGGGTGTGGGCCATTTTGAGGCCTGGGCAGGCAGGGCCTGGCCATGTGGTGAGGTCAAGGGGCCATTTTGAAGCCAGGCAGTGTGCTCAGGCCTGCACCCAGTTTGCCTTGCTTCCAACCATTATCCCCAGGGGTACTCAGTGGTGCATGGGCCTAGTCTTTCTGTGGGGTGTCTTCAATTTAAACATCATTGAGGGCATGGATGCCATTTTATTGTGGTGATTTTTGAGTGCTTTTCAACTTTTTGGGGCGTTGTTGGGGCCTGGCCATGTGGGTGGGGGCCATTTTGAGGCCTGGGACAGGCAGGGCCTGGCCATGTGATGGGGGTCAAGGGGCCATTTTGAAGCAAGGCTGTGTGCTCAGGCCTGCACCCAGTTTGCCTCGCTTTCAACCATTATGCCCAGGGGTACTCAGTGTTGATTGGGCGTAGTCTTTCAGTGGGGTGTCTTGAATTTAAACATAATTGAGGGCATGGATGGCAGTTGATTGTGGTGATTTTTGTGAGTTTTTCGACCTTTGGAGTGGTGTTGGGGCCTGGCCATGTGGGTGGGGGCCATTTTAAGGCCTGGGACAAGCAGGGCCTGGCCATATGGTGGGGGTCAAGGGGCCATTTTGAAGCCAGGCAGTGTGCTCAGGCCTGCACCCAGTTTGTCTTGCTTTCAACCATTATGCCCAGGGGTACTCAGTGGTTCATGGGCCTAGTCTTTCTGTGGGGTGTCTTGAATTTAAACATCATTGAGGCATGGATGGCATTGGATTGTGGTGATTTTTTAGTGTTTTTCAACTGTTTGGGGCATTGTTGGGACCTGGCCATGTGGGTTGGAGCCATTTTGAGGCCTGGGACAGGCAGGGCCTGGCCATGTGGTGGGGGTCAAGGGCCATTTTGAAGCCAGGCAGTGTGCTCAGGCCTGCATCAAGTTTGTCTTGCTTTCAACCATTATGCCCAGGGGTACTCAGTGGTGCATGGACCTAGTCTTTCTGTGGGGTGCCTGGAATTTAAACATCATTGAGGGCATGGATAGCATTGGATTGTGGTGATTTTTGAGTGTTTTTTGACTTTTTGGGGAGTTGTTGGGGCCTGGCCATGTGGGTGGGGGCCATTTTGAGGCCTGTGACCGGCAGGGCCTGGCCGTGTGGTGGGGTCAAGGGGCCATTTTGAAGCCAGGCTGTGTGCTCAGGCCTGCACCCAGTTTGCCTTGCTTTCAACCATTATGCCCAGGGGTACTCAGTGGAGCATGGACCTAGTCTTTCTGTGGGGTGTCTTGAATTTAAACATCATTGAGGGCATGGATCGCATTGGATTGTGGTGATTTTTGTGTGTTTTTTGACTTTTTGGGGCGTTGTAGGGGCCTGGCCATGTGGGTGGGGGCCATTTTGAGGCCTGGGACAGGCAGGGCCTGGCTATGTGGTGGGGGTCAAGGGGCCATTTTGAAGCCAGGCAGTGTGCTCAGGCCTGCACCCAGTTTGCCTTGCTTTCAACCATTATGCCCAGGGGTACTCAGTGGTGCATGGGCCTAGTCTTTCTGTGGGGTGTCTTGAATTTAAACATCATTGAGAGCATGGATGGCATTGGATTGTGGTGATTTTTGTTTGTTTTTCGACTTTTTGGGGCGTTGTTGGGGCCTGGCTATTTGGGTGGGGGCCATTTTGAAGCCTTGGACAGGCAGGCACTGGCCATGTGGAGGGCGTCAAGGGGCCATTTTGAAGCCAGGCAGTGTGCTCAGGCCTGCACCCAGTTTGCCTTGCTTTCAACCATTATGCCCAGGGGTACTCAGTGGTGCATGGGCCTAGTCTTTCTGTGGGGTGTCTTGAATTTAAACATCATTGAGGGCATGGATGGCATTGGATTGTGGTGATTTTTGTTTGTTTTTCGACTTTTTGGGGCGTTGTTGGGGCCTGGCCATGTGGGTGGGGGCCATTTTGAGGCCAGGGACAGGCGGGGCCTGGCCATGTGGTGGTGGTCAAGGGGCCATTTTGAAGCCAGGCAGTGTGCTCAGGCCTGCACCCAGTTTGCCTTTCTTTCAACCATTATGCCCAGGGGTACTCAGTGGTGCATGGGACTACTCTTTCTGTGGGGTGTCTTGAATTTAAACATCATTGAGGGCATGGAAGGCATTGGATTGTGGTGATTCTTGAGTGTTTTTTGATTTTTTGGGGCGTTGTTGGGGCCTGGCCATGTGGGTGGGGGCCATTTTGTGGTCTGGGACAGGCAGGGCCTGGCCATGTGGTGGGGGTCAAGGGGCCATTTTGAAGCCAGGCAGTGTGATCAGGCCTGCACCCAGTTTGCCTTGCTTTCAACCATTATTCCAAGGGGTACTCAGTGGTGCATGGGACTAGTTTTTCTGTGGGTGTCTTGAATTTAAACATCATTGAGGGCATGGATGGTGGTGATTTTTGAGTGTTTTCCGACTTTTTGGGGCGTTATTGGGGCCTGGCCATGTGGGTGGGGGCCATTTTTAGGCCTGGGACAGGCAGGGCCTGGCCATGTGGTGGGGGTCAAGGGGCCATTTTGAAGCCAGGCAGTGTGATCAGGCCTGCACCCAGTTTGCCTTGCTTTCAACCATAATGCCCAGGGGTACTCAGTGGTGCATGGGCCTAGTCTTTCTGTGGGGTGTCTTGAATTTAAACATCATTGAGGGCATGGATGGGATTGGATTGTGGTGATTTTTGTGTGTTTTTCGACATTTGGGGCATTGTTGGGGCCTGGCCATGTGGGTGGGGGCCATTTTGAGGCCTGGGACAGGCAGGGCCTGGCTATGTGGTGGGGGTCAAGGGGCCATTTTGAAGCCAGGCAGTGTGCTCAGGCCTGCAGCCAGTTTGCCTTACTTTCAACCATAATGCCCAGGGGTACTCAGTGGTGCATGGGCCTAGTCTTTCTGTGGGGTGTCTTGAATTTAAACATCATTGAGGGCATGGATGGCATTGGATTGTGGTGACTTTTGATTGTTTTTCTACTTTTTGGGGCGTTGTTGGGGCCTGGCCATGTGGGTGTGGGCCATTTTGAGGCCTGGGCAGGCAGGGCCTGGCCATGTGGTGAGGTCAAGGGGCCATTTTGAAGCCAGGCAGTGTGCTCAGGCCTGCACCCAGTTTGCCTTGCTTCCAACCATTATCCCCAGGGGTACTCAGTGGTGCATGGGCCTAGTCTTTCTGTGGGGTGTCTTCAATTTAAACATCATTGAGGGCATGGATGCCATTTTATTGTGGTGATTTTTGAGTGCTTTTCAACTTTTTGGGGCGTTGTTGGGGCCTGGCCATGTGGGTGGGGGCCATTTTGAGGCCTGGGACAGGCAGGGCCTGGCCATGTGATGGGGGTCAAGGGGCCATTTTGAAGCAAGGCTGTGTGCTCAGGCCTGCACCCAGTTTGCCTCGCTTTCAACCATTATGCCCAGGGGTATTCAGTGTTGATTGGGCGTAGTCTTTCAGTGGGGTGTCTTGAATTTAAACATAATTGAGGGCATGGATGGCAGTTGATTGTGGTGATTTTTGTGAGTTTTTCGACCTTTGGAGTGGTGTTGGGGCCTGGCCATGTGGGTGGGGGCCATTTTAAGGCCTGGGACAAGCAGGGCCTGGCCATATGGTGGGGGTCAAGGGGCCATTTTGAAGCCAGGCAGTGTGCTCAGGCCTGCACCCAGTTTGTCTTGCTTTCAACCATTATGCCCAGGGGTACTCAGTGGTTCATGGGCCTAGTCTTTCTGTGGGGTGTCTTGAATTTAAACATCATTGAGGCATGGATGGCATTGGATTGTGGTGATTTTTTAGTGTTTTTCAACTGTTTGGGGCATTGTTGGGACCTGGCCATGTGGGTTGGAGCCATTTTGAGGCCTGGGACAGGCAGGGCCTGGCCATGTGGTGGGGGTCAAGGGCCATTTTGAAGCCAGGCAGTGTGCTCAGGCCTGCATCAAGTTTGTCTTGCTTTCAACCATTATGCCCAGGGGTACTCAGTGGTGCATGGACCTAGTCTTTCTGTGGGGTGCCTGGAATTTAAACATCATTGAGGGCATGGATAGCATTGGATTGTGGTGATTTTTGAGTGTTTTTTGACTTTTTGGGGAGTTGTTGGGGCCTGGCCATGTGGGTGGGGGCCATTTTGAGGCCTGTGACCGGCAGGGCCTGGCCGTGTGGTGGGGTCAAGGGGCCATTTTGAAGCCAGGCTGTGTGCTCAGGCCTGCACCCAGTTTGCCTTGCTTTCAACCATTATGCCCAGGGGTACTCAGTGGAGCATGGACCTAGTCTTTCTGTGGGGTGTCTTGAATTTAAACATCATTGAGGGCATGGATCGCGTTGGATTGTGGTGATTTTTGTGTGTTTTTTGACTTTTTGGGGCGTTGTTGGGGCCTGGCCATGTGGGTGGGGGCCATTTTAAATTCTGGGACAGGCAGGGCCTGGCTATGTGGAGGGGGTCAAGGGGCCATTTTGAAGCCAGGCAGTGTGCTCAGGCCTGCACACAGTTTGCCTTTCTTTCAACCATTATGCCCAGGGGTACTCAGTGGTGCATGGGCCTAGTCTTTCTGTAGGGGTGTCTTGAATTTAAACATCATTGAGGGCATGGATGACATTGGATTGTGGTGATTGTTTGAGTGTTTTTCGACTTTTTGGGGCGTTGTTGGGGCCTGGCTATGTAGGTGGGGGCATTTTGAGGCCTGGGACAGTTTGCGCCTGGCCATGTGTTGGGGGTCAAGGGGCCATTTTGAAGCCAGGCAGTGTGCTCAGGCCTGCACCTAGTTTGCCTTGCTTTCAACCATTATGCCCAGGGGTACTCAATGGTGCATGGGCCTAGTCTTTCTGTGGGGTGTCTTGAATTTAATCATCATTGAGGGCATGGATGCCATTGGATTGTGGTGATTTTTGAGTGTTTTTCGACTTTCTGGGGTGTTGTTGGGGCCTGGCCATGTGGGTGGGGGCCATTTTGAGGCCTGGGATAGGCAGGGCCTGGCCATGTGGTGGGGGTCAAGGGGCCATTTTGAAGCCAGGCAGTGTGTTCAGGCCTGCACCCAGTTTGCCTTGCTTTCAACCATTATGCCCAGGGGTACTCAGTGGTGCATGGGCCTAGTCTTTCTGTGGGGTGTCTTGAATTTAAACATCATTGAGGGCATGGATGGCATTGGATTGTGGTGATTTTTGAGTGTTTTCCAACTTTTTGGTGCGTTGTTGGGGCCTGGCCATGTGGGTGTGGGCCATTTTGAGGCCTGGGACAGGCAGGGACTGGCCATGTGGAGGGCGTCAAGGGGCCATTTTGAAGCCAGGCAGTGTGCTCAGGCCTGCACCCAGTTTGCCTTGCTTTCAACCATTATGCCCAGGGGTACTCAGTGGTGCATGGGACTACTCTTTCTGTGGGGTGTCTTGAATTTAAACATCATTGAGGGCATGGAAGGCATTGGATTGTGGTGATTCTTGAGTGTTTTTTGATTTTTTGGGGCGTTGTTGGGGCCTGGCCATGTGGGTGGGGGCCATTTTGTGGCCTGGGACAGGCAGGGCCTGGCCATGTGGTGGGGGTCAAGGGGCCATTTTGAAGCCAGGCAGTGTGATCAGGCCTGCACCCAGTTTGCCTTGCTTTCAACCATTATTCCAAGGGGTACTCAGTGGTGCATGGGACTAGTTTTTCTGTGGGTGTCTTGAATTTAAACATCATTGAGGGCATGGATGGTGGTGATTTTTGAGTGTTTTCCGACTTTTTGGGGCGTTATTGGGGCCTGGCCATGTGGGTGGGGGCCATTTTTAGGCCTGGGACAGGCAGGGCCTGGCCATGTGGTGGGGGTCAAGGGGCCATTTTGAAGCCAGGCAGTGTGATCAGGCCTGCACCCAGTTTGCCTTGCTTTCAACCATAATGCCCAGGGGTACTCAGTGGTGCATGGGCCTAGTCTTTCTGTGGGGTGTCTTGAATTTAAACATCATTGAGGGCATGGATGGGATTGGATTGTGGTGATTTTTGTGTGTTTTTCGACATTTGGGGCATTGTTGGGGCCTGGCCATGTGGGTGGGGGCCATTTTGAGGTCTGGGACAGGCAAGGCCTGGCTATGTGGTGGGGGTCAAGGGGCCATTTTGAAGCCAGGCAGTGTGCTCAGGCCTGCAGCCAGTTTGCCTTACTTTCAACCATAATGCCCAGGGGTACTCAGTGGTGCATGGGCCTAGTCTTTCTGTGGGGTGTCTTGAATTTAAACATCATTGAGGGCATGGATGGCATTGGATTGTGGTGACTTTTGATTGTTTTTCTACTTTTTGGGGCGTTGTTGGGGCCTGGCCATGTGGGTGTGGGCCATTTTGAGGCCTGGGCAGGCAGGGCCTGGCCATGTGGTGAGGTCAAGGGGCCATTTTGAAGCCAGGCAGTGTGCTCAGGCCTGCACCCAGTTTGCCTTGCTTCCAACCATTATCCCCAGGGGTACTCAGTGGTGCATGGGCCTAGTCTTTCTGTGGGGTGTCTTCAATTTAAACATCATTGAGGGCATGGATGCCATTTTATTGTGGTGATTTTTGAGTGCTTTTCAACTTTTTGGGGCGTTGTTGGGGCCTGGCCATGTGGGTGGGGGCCATTTTGAGGCCTGGGACAGGCAGGGCCTGGCCATGTGATGGGGGTCAAGGGGCCATTTTGAAGCAAGGCTGTGTGCTCAGGCCTGCACCCAGTTTGCCTCGCTTTCAACCATTATGCCCAGGGGTACTCAGTGTTGATTGGGCGTAGTCTTTCAGTGGGGTGTCTTGAATTTAAACATAATTGAGGGCATGGATGGCAGTTGATTGTGGTGATTTTTGTGAGTTTTTCGACCTTTGGAGTGGTGTTGGGGCCTGGCCATGTGGGTGGGGGCCATTTTAAGGCCTGGGACAAGCAGGGCCTGGCCATATGGTGGGAGTCAAGGGGCCATTTTGAAGCCAGGCAGTGTGCTCAGGCCTGCACCCAGTTTGTCTTGCTTTCAACCATTATGCCCAGGGGTACTCAGTGGTTCATGGGCCTAGTCTTTCTGTGGGGTGTCTTGAATTTAAACATCATTGAGGCATGGATGGCATTGGATTGTGGTGATTTTTTAGTGTTTTTCAACTGTTTGGGGCATTGTTGGGACCTGGCCATGTGGGTTGGAGCCATTTTGAGGCCTGGGACAGGCAGGGCCTGGCCATGTGGTGGGGGTCAAGGGCCATTTTGAAGCCAGGCAGTGTGCTCAGGCCTGCACCCAGTTTGCCTTGCTTTCAAACATTATGCCATGGGGTACTCAGTGGTGCATGGGACTAGTCTTTCTGTGGGGTGCCTTGAATTTAAACATCATTGAGGGCATGGATGGCATTGGATTGTGGTGATTTTTGAGTGTTTTCCAACTTTTTGGTGCGTTGTTGGGGCCTGGCCATGTGGGTGTGGGCCAGTTTGAGGCCTGGGACAGGCAGGGCATGGCCTTGTGATGGGGGTCAAGGGGCTATTTTGAAGCCAGGCAGTGTGCTCAGGCCTGCACCCAGTTTGCCTTGCTTTCAACCATTATGCCCAGGGGTACTCAGTGGTGCATGGGCCTAGTCTTTCTGTCGGGTGTCTTGAATTTAAACATCATTGAGGGCATGGATGGCATTGGATTGTGGTGATTTTTGAGTGTTTTTCGACTTTTTGGGGCGTTGTTGGGGCCTGGCCATATATGTGGGGGCCATTTTGAAGCCTGGGACAGGCAGGGCCTGGCCATGTGGAGGGTGTCAAGGGGCCATTTTGAAGGCATGCAGTGTGCTCAGGCCTGCACCCAGTTTGCCTTGCTTTCAACCATTATGCCCAGGGGTACTCAGTGGTGCATGGGCCTATTCTTTCTGTGGGGTGTCTTGAATTTAAACATCATTGAGGGCATGGATGGCATTGGATTGTGGTGATTTTTTGAGTATTTTTCGACTTTTTGGGGCGTTATCGGGGCCTGGCCATGTGGGTGGGGGCCATTTTTAGGCCTGGGACTGGCAGGGCCTGGCCATGTGTTGGGGGTCAAGGGGCCATTTTGAAGCCAGGCAGTGTGATCAGGCCTGCACCCAGTTTGTCTTGCTTTCAACCATTATGCGCAGGGGAACTCAGTGGTGCATGGGCCTAGTCTTTCTGTGGGCTGTCTTGAATTTAAACATCATTGAGGGCATGGATGGGATTGGATTGTGGTGATTTTTGTGTGTTTTTCGACATTTGGGGCATTGTTGGGGCCTGGCCATGTGGGTGGGGGCCATTTTGAGGCCTGGGACAGGCAGGGCCTGGCTATGTGGTGGGGGTCAAGGGGCCATTTTGAAGCCAGGCAATGTGCTCAGGCCTGCACCCAGTTTGCCTTACTTTCAACCATAATGCCCAGGGGTACTCAGTGGTGCATGGGCCTAGTCTTTCTGTGGGGTGTCTTGAATTTAAACATCATTGAGGGCATGGATGGCATTGGATTGTGGTGACTTTTGATTGTTTTTCTACTTTTTGGGGCGTTGTTGGGGACTGGCCATGTGGGTGTGGGCCATTTTGAGGCCTGGGCAGGCAGGGCCTGGCCATGTGGTGAGGTCAAGGGGCAATTTTGAAGCCAGGCAGTGTGCTCAGGCCTGCACCCAGTTTGCCTTGCTTTCAACCATTATCCCCAGGGGTACTCAGTGGTGCATGGGCCTAGTCTTTCTGTGGGGTGTCTTCAATTTAAACATCATTGAGGGCATGGATGCCATTTTATTGTGGTGATTTTTGAGTGCTTTTCAACTTTTTGGGGCGTTGTTGGGGCCTGGCCATGTGGGTGGGGGCCATTTTGAGGCCTGGGACAGGCAGGGCCTGGCCATGTGATGGGGGTCAAGGGGCCATTTTGAAGCAAGGCAGTGTGCTCAGGCCTGCACCCAGTTTGCCTCGCTTTCAACCATTATGCCCAGGGGTACTCAGTGTTGATTGGGCGTAGTCTTTCAGTGGGGTGTCTTGAATTTAAACATAATTGAGGGCATGGATGGCAGTTGATTGTGGTGATTTGTGTGAGTTTTTCGACATTTGGAGTGGTGTTGGGGCCTGGCGCGGTGAGTGGGGGCCATTTTAAGGCCTGGGACAAGCAGGGCCTGGCCATATGGTGGGGGTCAAGGGGCCATTTTGAAGCCAGGCAGTGTGCTCAGGCCTGCACCCAGTTTGTCTTGCTTTCAACCATTATGCCCAGGGGTACTCAGTGGTTCATGGGCCTAGTCTTTCTGTGGGGTGTCTTGAATTTAAACATCATTGAGGCATGGATGGCATTGGATTGTGGTGATTTTTTAGTGTTTTTCAACTGTTTGGGGCATTGTTGGGACCTGACCATGTGGGTTGGAGCCATTTTGAGGCCTGGGACAGGCAGGGCCTGGCCATGTGGTGGGGGTCAAGGGCCATTTTGAAGCCAGGCAGTGTGCTCAGGCCTGCACCCAGTTTGACTTGCATTCAACCATTATGCCCAGGGGTACTCAGTGGTGCATGGGACTAGTCTTTCTGTGGGGTGCCTTGAATTTAAACATCATTGAGGGCATGGATGGCATTGGATTGTGGTGATTTTTGAGTGTTTTTCGACTTTTTGGGGCTTTGTTGGGGCCTGGCCATGTAGGTGGGGGCCATTTTGAAGCCTGGGACAGGCAGGGCCTGGCTATGTGGAGGGGGTCAAGGGGCCATTTTGAAGCCAGGCAGTGTGCTCAGGCCTGCACACAGTTTGCCTTGCTTTCAACCATTATGCCCAGGGGTACTCAGTGGTGCATGGGCCTAGTCTTTCTGTGGGGTGTCTTGAATTTAAACATCATTGAGGGCATGGATGGCATTGGATTGTGGTGATTTTTGAGTGTTTTCCAACTTTTTGGTGCGTTGTTGGGGCCTGGCCATGTGGGTGTGGGCCATTTTGAGGCCTGGAACAGGCAGGGCCTGGCCTTGTGATGGGGGTCAAGGGGCTATTTTGAAGCCAGGCAGTGTGCTCAGGCCTGCACCCAGTTTGCCTTGCTTTCAACCATTATGCCCAGGGGTACTCAGTGGTGCATGGGCCTAGTCTTTCTGTGGGGTGTCTTGAATTTAAACATCATTGAGGGCATGGAAGTCATTGGATTGTGGTGTTTTTTTAGTGTTTTTCGACTTTTTGGGGCTTTGTTGGGGCCTGGCCATGTAGGTGGGGGCCATTTTGAAGCCTGGGACAGGCAGGGCCTTACTATGTGGAGGGGGTCAAGGGGCCATTTTGAAGCCAGGCAGTGTGCTCAGGCCTGCACACAGTTTGCCTTGCTTTCAACCATTATGCCCAGGGGTACTCAGTGGTGCATGGGCCTAGTCTTTCTGTGGGGTGTCTTGAATTTAAACATCATTGAGGGCATAAATGGCATTGGATTGTGGTGATTTTTGTTTGTTTTTCGACTTTTTGGGCCGTTGTTGGGGCCTGGCCATGTGGGTGGGGGCCATTTTGAAGCCTGGGACAGGCAGGGCCTGGCCATGTGGAGGGCGTCAAGGGGCCATTTTGAAGCCAGGCAGTGTGCTCAGGCCTGCACCTAGTTTGCCTTGCTTTCAACCATTATGCCCCGATATCCTTGCTGCCATCCCCTCTGGATTTTATATCCTCCAG
Source organism: Lissotriton vulgaris (assembly GCF_964263255.1). Classification (NCBI taxonomy): domain Eukaryota; kingdom Metazoa; phylum Chordata; class Amphibia; order Caudata; family Salamandridae; genus Lissotriton; species Lissotriton vulgaris. The sequence continues at coordinate 46,936 of NW_028253939.1, forward strand.
TCCAACAGGTCAACGGGTAGATCGGGGGGCGGAGTAGCTGCTATTATTCGCTCCCAATTCCATTTCACAACTTTGATAAATACTCCTATCCTAAATTCTGATATTCTTACCTTGAAATTCATGTCCCCTAAATATTCCTTTATCTGTGTCCTAGTTTACCCCCCCACCTGTTAATATGCCCCTTTTTCCTTCCCATTTTGGTGATCTCATTTCTCAGTTAGTTATTAATTCTGCTAGAATTTTGATCATAGGTGACTTCAACTACTGGCCATCAGACTCTCAGGAAAGTGGCCTGTCTGTTGAATTCACAGATCTATTATGTGGCCTGAACTGTCAGCAGCACATTTCTGTAGCGACCCATAATAAAGGCCACACCCTTGACCAGGTATGGACGGCACACCTGGATATCTCCCCTCCCTCAGTCTATCCTTGTACTTGGTCTGATAATTTTTTTATTTCTTTTTTACTAAAATCTTCCCTGCCTACCCGTCCCCCACCGGTGTCTAATTTCACAGCACGAAACTGGAAGCAGGCCGATACCTCCCACTTTCATCACATCTTGTCAACCACACTCCCTAGCGGCACCACCGATATCAACGTACAAACCGCCATCCTCGATCAATGGTTGATACAAGCTAGTGATGTGGTTGCCCCCGTGAAAACTATCAGAACTAAACGCCCACATGACGCTCAGCGCTGGTTTACTGATCAACTAAAACTGGACAAATTAGTCCTTAGACAAGCTGAGCGTCGGTGGAGACGAAATTATGACCCCTCATTAAGGACCATTTATATGGATCTTTTAAAAATGTACAAGAAATCTATCATATTGGCGAAATCTTCTTACTATTCCCAGAAAATTATCAGTTCAGCTTCAAAAACCAAAAACATTTTTTCCATTGTAGCTGAACTCTCTCTTCCGGATCGCGTTACTGTGCAGCCCCAACCCTCACAGGCTCTTTGCGACTCCCTCAATTTATTTTTTATTGACAAAATCACAACCATTAAAAATAACATTCCCCCCTCTTCCTCACCTAATGTTTGTGTTTTACCCCCCATTAATCCTTGCTGCTTGCACAAATTTCCTCCTATTTCTCAGTCTGAATTTATTTTTTTATTACATGTAGTAAGTTCTGGTTCCCCAATGATTGTTGCCCCCCTCAAATTTTGAAAGACGCTTTCCTGGCTTGTCCAGGTCCCCCATTAGACCTTCTCAACTACTCTCTTGCTACAGGCTCTGTCCCCAATGCTTTCAAAAAAGCTATTGTAGTACCCATTCTAAAAAATACAGGTTCTGACCCAACTGTCTTAGGCAATTATCGACCCATCTCCCTCCTCCCCTATCTGGGGAAGGTGTTGGAGACCCATGTCACCCGCTGTCTGAGCGCCTTCATTGAAGAATCTCACTTCCTAGATGACCAGCAGGCGGGTTTTAGACCGGCCCACTCTACAGAAGCGGTCATTGTGGCCAGTGATGGATGCACTGAGACAGGGGGCTGATAAGAACCTGGCCCAGGCCTTGGTGTTATTAGATCTGTCGGCCGTTTTCGACACGGTCGATCAGGCTATTTTGATCGACCGTGTCAAAAATGCGGGTATCCGGGGCCTTGCCTTAACCTGGATTGGGTCCTTCCTCCAACAACGTTTTCAATCGGTTCAACTTTCTACCTTCTCTGCTCTCCAATCTTTACTTTCCTGTGGTGTTCCCCAGGGTTCTGCTCTATCGCCCCTCCTGTTTAACCTTTACATGCAACCCCTCTTAGCCTCTCTCCGCCACACCCCTGTAACCATCTTCAATTACGCGGACGACCTACAGCTAATCTTTCCTATCGATCCCTCTTCTTCCGCTTGTTCTAATTTTCAATCCATCATGCTCACCATCTCGGAGTGGATGAATTTCAGCCAGCTGAAGCTTAACTCCAGCAAGACAGAGTTGGTCCTGATAGGAGGGTCCTCAAATCCTTGTAGCTCCAAATTTTGGCCCCAAGCTCTTGGCCCTCCTCCCTGCCCAGTCAAGTCTGTGAAGAGCCTTGGTGTCATCATTTCAAGTGACATGTCGATGAGACCTCAAATTAACTCTGTTACCTCGGCCTGCTTTTATCATCTACGCAGAATTGGTAAAATCCGTAGGTTCTTATCCACAGAGGCTCTTATACTTGTTATTATGGCCCTTGTCACTTCACGCATTGACTATGCGAACTGTTTGTATGTGGGGATTCCTGCGTATCACCTCCATCGGCTTCAGCTGGTACAAAACCAGGCGGCCAGATTGGTGTTCCAACAGCCAAAGTACCAACACGTCATGCCCCTGCTGAAAAGACTGCATTGGCTCCCGGTCGCTTCCCGCTGTATTTTCAAAATTGGTTGTACTGTTTTCAAATCTCTCTTTGCACTTACCCCTGCCTTTACCTCTCTTAGTCTCAAACGCCACATCCCCTCAAGGCATCTTAGGTCTTCTGCACATAACCTCTTAATCACCCCCAGGTTCAAACGCAAGAAACATGGTGGCTCTTGTTTCTCTTTTCTGGCTCCCTCTACCTGGAATTCTCTCCCTCTTTACATCCGGCTCAGGTCTGATTACACCATCTTCCGCAAATCTCTCAAAACCTATCTTTTTCAGCTAGCTTATGATTAATCTTTCCACTCACACCTGCTTTGTTTTCCCACTTTGTCTCTGAGCGCCATGAAACCAATTGGTGTCCGTGCGCGGTAACAAATTCCTTTAACATAACATAACAACAACACAGGGGTACTCAGTGGTGCATGGGCCTAGCCTTTCTATGGGGTGTCTTGAATTTAAACATCATTGAGGGCATGGATGGCATTGGATTGTGGTGATTTTTGTTTGTTTTTCGACTTTTTGGGCGTTGTTGGGGACTGGCCATGTGGGTGGGGCCATTTTGAGGCCAGGGACAGGCAGTGCCTGGCCATGTGGAGGGGGTCAAGGGGCCATTTTGTAGCCAGGCAGTGTGCTCAGGCCTGTAGCCAGTTTGCCTTGCTTTCAACCATTATGCCAAGGGGTACTCAGTGGTGCATGGGACGAGTTTTTCTGTGGGTGTCTTGAATGTAAACATCATCAAGGGCATGGATGGCATTGGATGGTGGTGATTTGTGAGTGTTTTCTGACTTTTTGGGGCGTTGTTGGGGCCTGGCCATGTGGTGGGGGTCAAGGGGCCATTTTGAAGCCAGGCAGTGTGATCAGGCCTGCACCCAGTTTGCCTTGCTTTCAACCATTATGCTCAGGGGTACTCAGTGGTGCATGGGCCTAGACTTTCTGTGGGTTGTCTTGAATTTAAACATCATTGAGGGCATGGATGGCATTGGATTGTGGTGATTTTTGTGTGTTTTTCGACATTTGGGGCATTGTTGGGGCCTGGCCATGTGGGTGGGGGCCCTTTTGAGGCATGGGACAGGCAGGGCCTGGCCATGTGGTGGGGGTCAAGGGGCCATATTGAAGTCAGGCAGTATGCTCAGGCCTGCACCCAGTTTGCCTTGCTTTCAACCATTATGCCCAGGGGTACTCAGTGGTGCATGGGCCTAGTCTTTCTACGGGGTGTCTTGAATTTAAACATCATTGAGGGCATGGATGGCATTGGATTGTGGTGATTATTGTTTGTTTTTCGACTTTTTGGGGCGTTGTTGTGGCCTGGCCATGTGGGAGGGGGCCATATTGAGGCCTGGGACAGGCAGGGCCTGGCCATGTGGTGGGGGTCAAGGAGCCATTTTGAAGCCAGGCAGTGTGCTCAGGCCTGCCCCCAGTTTCCCTTGCTTTCAACCATTATGCCCAGGGGTACTCAGTGGTGCATGGGCCTAGTCTTTCTGTGGGCTGTCTTGAATTTAAACATCATTGAGGGCATGGATGGCATTGGATGGTGGTGATTTGTGAGTGTTTTCCGACTTTTTGGGGCGTTGTTGGGGCCTGGCCATGTGGGTGGGGGCCATTTTGAGGCCTGGGACAGGCAGGGCCTGGCCATGTGGTGGGGGTCATGGGGCCAATTTGAAGCCAGGCAGTGTGATCAGGCCTGCACCCAGTTTGCCTTGCTTTCAACCATTATGCCCAGGGGTACTCAATGGTGCATGGGCCTAGTCTTTCTGTGGGGTGTCTTGAATTTAAACATCATTGAGGGCATGGATGGCATTGGATTGTGGTGATTTTTGAGTGTTTCTCGACTTTTTGGGGCGTTGTTGGGTCCTGCCCATGTGGGAGGGGGCCATTTTGAGGCCTGGGACAGGCAGGGCCTGGCCATGTGGTGGGGGTCAAGGAGCCATTTTGAAGCCAGGCAGTGTGCTCAGGCCTGCGCCCAGTTTTCCTTGCTTTCAACCATTATGCCCAGGGGTACTCAGTGGTGCATGGGCCTAGTCTTTCTGTGGGCTGTCTTGAATTTAAACATAATTGAGGGCATGGATGGCATTGGATTGTGGTGATTTTTGTGTGTTTTTCGACATTTGGGGCATTGTTGGGGCCTGGCCATGTGGGTGGGGGCCATTTTGAGGCCTGGGACAGGCAGGGCCTGGCCATGTGGTGGGGGTCAAGAGGCCATTTTGGAGCCAGGCAGGGTGCTCAGGCCTGCACCCAGTTTGCCTTGCTTTCAACCATTAGGCCCAGGGGTACTCAGTGGTGCATGGGCCTAGTCTTTCTGTGGGGTGTCTTGAATTTAAACATCATTGAGGGAATGGATGGCATTGGATTGTGGTGACTTTTGAGTGTTTTTCTACTTTTTGGGGCGTTGTTGGGGCCTGGCCATGTGGGTGTGGGCCATTTTGAGGCCTGGGCAGGCAGGGCCTGGCCATGTGGTGGGGTCAAGGGGCCATTTTGAAGCCAGGCAGTGTGGTCAGGCCTGCACCCAGTTTGCCTTGCTTTCAACCATTATCCCCAGGGGTACTCAGTGGTGCATGGGCCTAGTCTTTCTGTGGGGTGTCTTGAATTTAAACATCATTGAGGGAATGGATGGCATTGGATTGTGGTGACTTTTGAGTGTTTTTCTACTTTTTGGGGCGTTGTTGGGGCCTGGCCATGTGGGTGTGGGCCATTTTGAGGCCTGGGCAGGCAGGGCCTGGCCATGTGGTGGGGTCAAGGGGCCATTTTGAAGCCAGGCAGTGTGCGCAGGCCTGCACCCAGTTTGCCTTGCTTTCAACCATTATCCCCAGGGGTACTCAGTGGTGCATGGGCCTAGTCTTTCTGTGGGGTGTCTTGAATTTAAACATCATTGAGGGCATGGATGCCATTTTATTGTGGTGATTTTTGAGTGTTTTTCAACTTTTTGGGGCGTTGTTGGGGACTGGCCATGTGGGTGGGGGCCATTTTAAGGCCTGGGACAGGCAGGGCTTGGCCATATGGTGGGGGTCAAGGGGCCATTTTGAAGCCAGGCAGTGTGCTCAGGCCTGCACCCAGTTTGTCTTGCTTTCAACCATTATGCCCAGGGGTACTCAGTGGTGCATGGGCCTAGTCTTTCTGTGGGGTGTCTTGAATTTGAACATCATTGAGGCATGGATGGCATTGGATTGTGGTGATTTTTGTGTGTTTTTCGACATTTGGGGCATTGTTGGGGCCTGGCCATGTGGGTGGGGGCCATTTTGAGGCCTGGGACAGGCAGGGCCTGGCCATGTGGTGGGGGTCAAGGGGCCATTTTGAAGCCAGGCAGTGTGCTCAGGCCTGCACCCAGTTTGCCTTGCTTTCAACCATTATGCCAAGGGGTACTCAGTGTTGCATGGGACTAGTTTTTCTGTGGGTGTCTTGAATTTAAACATCTTTGAGGGCATGGATGGCATTGGATGGTGGTGATTTGTGAGTGTTTTCCGACTTTTTGGGGCGTTGTTGGGGCCTGGCCATGTGGGTGGGGTCCATTTTGAGGCCTGGGACAGGCAGGGCCTGGCCATGTGGTGGGGGTCATGGGGCCAATTTGAAGCCAGGCAGTGTGATCAGGCCTGCACCCAGTTTGCCTTGCTTTCAACCATTATGCCCAGGGGTACTCAGTGCTGCATGGGCCTAGTCTTTCTGTGGGCTGTCTTGAATTTAAACATCATTGAGGGCATGGATGGCATTGGATTGTGGTGATTTTTGTTTGTTTTTCGACTTTTTGGGCGTTGTTGGGGACTGGCCATGTGGGTGGGGCCATTTTGAGGCCAGGGACAGGCAGGGCCTGGCCATGTGGAGGGGGTCAAGGGGCCATTTTGTAGCCAGGCAGTGTGCTCAGGCCTGTAGCCAGTTTGCCTTGCTTTCAACCATTATGCCAAGGGGTACTCAGTGGTGCATGGGACGAGTTTTTCTGTGGGTGTCTTGAATGTAAACATCATCAAGGGCATGGATGGCATTGGATGGTGGTGATTTGTGAGTGTTTTCTGACTATTTGGGGCGTTGTTGGGGCCTGGCCATGTGGGTGGGGGCCATTTTGAGGCCTGGGACAGGCAGGGCCTGGCCATGTGGTGGGGGTCAAAGGGCCATTTTGAAGCCAGGCAGTGTGATCAGGCCTGCACCCAGTTTGCCTTGCTTTCAACCATTATGCCCAGGGGTACTCAGTGGTGCATGGGCCTAGTCTTTCTGTGGGCTGTCTTGAATTTAAACATCATCGAGGGCATGGATGGCATTGGATTGTGGTGATTTTTGAGTGTTTTTCGACTTTTTGGGGCATTGTTGGGGCCTGGCCATGTGGTGGGGGTCAAGGGGCCATTTTGAAGCCAGGCAGTGTGATCAGGCCTGCACCCAGTTTGCCTTGCTTTCAACCATTATGCTCAGGGGTACTCAGTGGTGCATGGGCCTAGACTTTCTGTGGGTTGTCTTGAATTTAAACATCATTGAGGGCATGGATGGCATTGGATTGTGGTGATTTTTGTGTGTTTTTCGACATTTGGGGCATTGTTGGGGCCTGGCCATGTGGGTGGGGGCCCTTTTGAGGCATGGGACAGGCAGGGCCTGGCCATGTGGTGGGGGTCAAGGGGCCATATTGAAGTCAGGCAGTATGCTCAGGCCTGCACCCAGTTTGCCTTGCTTTCAACCATTATGCCCAGGGGTACTCAGTGGTGCATGGGCCTAGTCTTTCTACGGGGTGTCTTGAATTTAAACATCATTGAGGGCATGGATGGCATTGGATTGTGGTGATTTTTGTTTGTTTTTCGACTTTTTGGGGCGTTGTTGGGGCCTGGCCATGTGGGTGGGGCCATTTTGAGGCCAGGGACAGGCAGGGCCTGGCCATGTGGAGGGGGTCAAGGGGCCATTTTGTAGCCAGGCAGTGTGCTCAGGCCTGCACCCAGTTTGCCTTTCTTTCAACCATTATGCCCAGGGGTACTCAGTGGTGCATGGGACTACTCTTTCTGTGGGGTGTCTTGAATTTAAACATCATTGATGGCATGGATGGCATTGGATTGTGGTGATTCTTGAGTGTTTTTTGATTTTTTGGGGCGTTGTTGGGGCCTGGCCATGTGGGTGGGGGCCATTTTGAGGCCTGGGACAGGCAGGGCCTGGCCATGTGGTGGGGGTCAAGGGGCCATTTTGAAGCCAGGCAGTGTGCTCAGGCCTGCACCCAGTTTGCCTTGCTTTCAACCATTATGCCAAGGGGTACTCAGTGGTGCATGGGACGAGTTTTTCTGTGGGTGTCTTGAATTTAAACATCATTGAGGGCATGGATGGCATTGGATGGTGGTGATTTGTGAGTGTTTTCCGACTTTTTGGGGCGTTGTTGGGGCCTGGCACTGTGGGTGGGGACCATTTTGAGGCCTGGGACAGGCAGGGCCTGGCCATGTGGTGGGGGTCATGGGGCCAATTTGAAGCCAGGCAGTGTGATCAGGCCTGCACCCAGTTTGCCTTGCTTTCAACCATTATGCCCAGGGGTACTCAGTGGTGCATGGGCCTAGTCTTTCTGTGGGGTGTCTTGAATTTAAACATCATTGAGGGCATGGATGGCATTGGATTGTGGTGATTTTTGAGTGTTTCTCGACTTTTTGGGGCGTTGTTGGGTCCTGCCCATGTGGGAGGGGGCCATTTTGAGGCCTGGGACAGGCAGGGCCTGGCCATGTGGTGGGGGTCAAGGAGCCATTTTGAAGCCAGGCAGTGTGCTCAGGCCTGCGCCCAGTTTTCCTTGCTTTCAACCATTATGCCCAGGGGTACTCAGTGGTGCATGGGCCTAGTCTTTCTGTGGGCTGTCTTGAATTTAAACATCATTGAGGGCATGGATGGCATTGGATTGTGGTGATTTTTGTGTGTTTTTCGACATTTGGGGCATTGTTGGGGCCTGGCCATGTGGGTGGGGGCCATTTTGAGGCCTGGGACAGGCAGGGCCTGGCCATGTGGTGGGGGTCAAGGGGGCATTTTGGAGCCAGGCAGGGTGCTCAGGCCTGCACCCAGTTTGCCTTGCTTTCAACCATTAGGCCCAGGGGTACTCAGTGGTGCATGGGCCTAGTCTTTCTGTGGGGTGTCTTGAATTTAAACATCATTGAGGGAATGGATGGCATTGGATTGTGGTGACTTTTGAGTGTTTTTCTACTTTTTGGGGCGTTGTTGGGGCCTGGCCATGTGGGTGTGGGCCATTTTGAGGCCTGGGCAGGCAGGGCCTGGCCATGTGGTGGGGTCAAGGGGCCATTTTGAAGCCAGGCAGTGTGGTCAGGCCTGCACCCAGTTTGCCTTGCTTTCAACCATTATCCCCAGGGGTACTCAGTGGTGCATGGGCCTAGTCTTTCTGTGGGGTGTCTTGAATTTAAACATCATTGAGGGAATGGATGGCATTGGATTGTGGTGACTTTTGAGTGTTTTTCTACTTTTTGGGGCGTTGTTGGGGCCTGGCCATGTGGGTGTGGGCCATTTTGAGGCCTGGGCAGGCAGGGCCTGGCCATGTGGTGGGGTCAAGGGGCCATTTTGAAGCCAGGCAGTGTGCGCAGGCCTGCACCCAGTTTGCCTTGCTTTCAACCATTATCCCCAGGGGTACTCAGTGGTGCATGGGCCTAGTCTTTCTGTGGGATGTATTGAATTTAAACATCATTGAGGGCATGGATGCCATTTTATTGTGGTGATTTTTGAGTGTTTTTCAACTTTTTGGGGCGTTGTTGGGGCCTGGCCATGTGGGTGGGGGCCATTTTAAGGCCTGGGACAGGCAGGGCTTGGCCATATGGTGGGGGTCAAGGGGCCATTTTGAAGCCAGGCAGTGTGCTCAGGCCTGCACCCAGTTTGTCTTGCTTTCAACCATTATGCCCAGGGGTACTCAGTGGTGCATGGGCCTAGTCTTTCTGTGGGGTGTCTTGAATTTGAACATCATTGAGGCATGGATGGCATTGGATTGTGGTGATTTTTGTGTGTTTTTCGACATTTGGGGCATTGTTGGGGCCTGGCCATGTGGGTTGGAGCCATTTTGAGGCCTGGGACAGGCAGGACCTGGCCATGTGGTGGGGGTCAAGGGCCATTTTGAAGCCAGGCAGTGTGCTCAGGCCTGCACCCAGTTTGCCTTGCTTTCAACCATTATGCCCAGCGGTACTCAGTGGTGCATGGGCCTAGTCTTTCTGTGGGGTACCTTGAATTTAAACATCATTGAGGGCATGGATGGCATTGAATTGTGGTGATTTTTGAGTGTTTTTCGACTTTTTGGGGTGTTGCTGTGGCCTGGCTATGTAGGTGGGGGCCATTTTGAGGCCTTGGACAGGCAGGGCCTGGCCATGTGGTGGGGTCAAGGGGCCATTTTGAAGCCAGGCAGTGTGCTCGGCCTGCACCCAGTTTGCCTTGCTTTCAACCATTATGCCCAGGGGTACTCAGTGGTGTATGGGCCTAGTCTTTCTGTGGGGTGTATTGAATATAAACATCATTGAGGGCGTGGATACCATTGGATTGTGGTGATTTTTGAGTGTTTTTCAACTTTTTGGTGCGTTGTTTGGGCCTGGCTATGTGGGTGTGGGCCATTTTGAGGCCTGGAACAGGCAGGACCTGGCCTTGTGATAGTGGTCAAGGGCCTATTTTGAAGCCAGGCAGTGTGCTCAGGCCTGCACCCAGTTTGCCTTGCTTTCAACCATTATGCCCAGGGGTACTCAGTGGTGCATGGGCCTAGTCTTTCTGTGGGGTGTCTTGAAATTAAACATCATTGAGGGCATGGATGGCATTGGATTGTGGTGATTTTTGAGTGTTTTTCGACTTTTTGGGGCGTTGTTGGGGCCTGGCCATGTGGGTGGGGGCCATTTTGAAGCCTGGGACAGGCAGGGCCTGGCCATGTGGTGGGGGTCAAGGGGCCATTTTGAAGCCATGCAGTGTGCTCAGGCCTGCACCCAGTTTGCCTTGCTTTTAACCATTATGCCCAGGGGTACTCAGTGGTGCACGGGCCTAGTCTTTCTGTGGGGTGTCTTGAATTTAAACATCATTGAGGGCATGGATGGCATTGGATTGTGGTGATTGTTTGAGTATTTTTTGACTTTTTGGGGCGTTGTTGGGTCCTGCCCATGTGGGTGGGGGCCATTTTGAGGCCTGGGACAAGCAGGGCCTGGCCATGTGGTGGGTGTCAAGGAGCCATTTTGAAGCCAGGCAGTGTGCTCAGGCCTGCACCCAGTTTGCCTTGCTTTCAACCATTATGCCCAGGGGTACTCAGTGGTGTATGGGCCTAGTCTTTCTGTGGGGTGTCTTGAATTTAAACATCATTGAGGGCATGGATGGCATTGGATTGTGGTGATTTTTTGAGTGCTTTTCGAATTTTTGGGACGTTGTTAGGGCCTGCCCATGTGGGTGGGGGCCAATTTGAGGCCTGGGACAGGCAGGGCCTGGTCATGTGGTGGGTGTCAAGGAGCCATTTTGAAGCCAGGCAGTGTGCTCAGGCCTGCACCCAGTTTGCCTTGCTTTCAACCATTATGCCCAGGGGTACTCAGTGGTGTATGGGCCTAGTCTTATTGTGAGGTGTCTTGAATTTAAACATCATTGAGGGCATGGATGGCATTGGATTGTGGTGATTTTTTGAGTGTTTTTCGAATTTTTGGGGCGTTGTTAGGGCCTGGCTATGTGGGTGGGGGGAATTTGAGGCCTGGGGCAAGCTGGGCCTGGCCATGTGGTGGGGGTGAAGGGGCCATTTTGAAGCCAGGCAGTGTGCTCAGGCCTGCACCCAGTTTGCCTTACTTTCAACCATTATGCCCAGGGGTACTCAGTGGTGCATGGGCCTAGTCTTTCTGTGGGGTGTCTTGAATTTAAACATCATTGAGGGCATGGATGGCATTGGATTTTGGTGATTTTTGTCTTTTTCGACTTTTTGGGGCGTTGTTGGGGCCTGGCCATGTGGGTGGGGGCCATTTTGAAGCCTGGGACAGGCAGGGCCTGGCCATGTGGAGGGCGCCAAGGGGCCATTTTGAAGCCAGGCAGTGTGCTCAGGCCTGCACCCAGTTTGCCTTGCTTTCAACCATTATGCCATGGGGTACTCAGTGGTGCATTGGTCTAGTCTTTCTGTGGGGTGTCTTGAATTTAAACATCATTGAGGGCATGGATGGCATTGGATTGTGGTGATTTTTGTGTGTTTTTCGACATTTTGGGTCGTTGTTGGGGCCTGGCCATTTGGGTGGGGGCCATTTTGAGGCCAGGGACAGGCAGGGCCTGGCCATGTGGTGGGGGTCAAGGGGCCATTTTGAAGCCAGGCAGTGTGCTTAGGCCTGCACCCAGTTTACCTTTCTTTCAACCAATATGCCCAGGGGTACTCAGTGGTGCATGGGACTAGTCTTTCTGTGGGGTGTCTTGAATTTAAACATCATTGAGGGCATGGATGGCATTGGATTGCGGTGATTTTTGAGTGTTTTTTTACTTTTTGGGGCGTTGTTGGGGCCTGGCCATGTGGGTGGTGGTCATTTTGAGGCCTGGGACAGGCGGGGCCTGGCCATGTGATGGGGGTCAAGGGGCCATTTTGAAGCCAGGCAGTGTGCTCAGGCCTGCACCCAGTTTGCCTTGCTTTCAACCATTATGCCCAGGGGTACTCAGTGGTGCATGGGACTCGTCTTTCTGTGGGGTGTCTTGAATTTAAACATCATTGAGGGCATGGATGGTATTGGATGGTGGTGATTTTTGAGTGTTTTCTGACTTTGTGGGGCGTTGTTGGGGCCTGGCCATGTGGGTGGGGGCCATTTTGAGGCCTGGGACAGGCAGGACCTGGCCATGTGGTGGGGGTCAAGGGGCCATTTGGAAGCCAGGCAGTGTGATCAGGCCTGCACCCAGTTTGCCTTGCTTTCAACCATTATGCCCAGGGGTACTCAGTGGTGCATTAGCCTAGTCTTTCTGTGGGTTGTCTTGAATTTAAACATCATTGAGGGCATGGATGGCATTGGATTGTGGTGATTTTTGTGTGTTTTTTGACATTTGGGGCATTGTTGGGGCCTGGCCATGTGGGTGGGGGCCATTTTGAGGCCTGGGACAGGCAGGGCCTGGCCATGTGGTTGGGGCCAAGGGGCCATATTGAAGCCAGGCAGTTTGCTCAGGCCTGCACCCAGTTTGCCTTGCTTTCAACCATTATGCCCAGGGGTACTCAGTGGTGCATGGGCCTAGTCTTTCTGTGGGGTGTCTTGAATTTAAACATCATTGAGGGCATGGATGGCATAGGATTGTGGTGATTTTTTGAGTGTTTTTCGACTTTTGGGGGCGTTGTTGGGGCCTGGCCATGTGGGTGGGGGCCATTTTGAAGCCTGGGACAGGCAGGGCCTGGCCATGTGGAGGGCATCAAGGGGCCATTTTGAAGCCAGGCAGTGTGCTCAGGCCTGCACCCAGTTTGCCTTGCTTTCAACCATTATGCCCAGGGGTACTCAGTGGTGCATGGGTCTAGTCTTTCTGTGGGGTGTCTTGAATTTAAACATCATTGAGGGCATGGATGGCATTGGATTGTGGTGATTTTTGTGTGGTTTTCGACTTTTTGGGGCGTTGTTGGGGCCTGGCCATGTGGGTGGGGGCCATTTTGAGGCCAGGGACAGGCAGGGCCTGGCCATGTGGTGGGGGTCAAGGGGCCATTTTGAAGCCAGGCAGTGTGCTCAGAACTGCACCCAGTTTACCTTTCTTTCAACCAATATGCCCAGGGGTACTCAGTGGTGCATGGGACTAGTCTTTCTGTGGGGTGTCTTGAATTTAAACATCATTGAGGGCATGGATGGCATTGGATTGCGGTGATTTTTGAGTGTTTTTTTACTTTTTGGGGCGTTGTTGGGGCCTGGCCATGTGGGTGGGGGTCATTTTGAGGCCTGGGACAGGCGGGGCCTGGCCATGTGATGGGGGTCAAGGGGCCATTTTGAAGCCAGGCAGTGTGCTCAGGCCTGCACCCAGTTTGCCTTGCTTTCAACCATTATGCCCAGGGGTACTCAGTGGTGTATGGGCCTAGTCTTTCTGTGGGGTGTATTGAATTTAAACATCATTGAGGGCGTGGATACCATTGGATTGTGGTGATTTTTGAGTGTTTTTCAACTTTTTGGTGCGTTGTTTGGGCCTGGCCATGTGGGTGTGGGCCATTTTGAGGCCTGGAACAGGCAGGACCTGGCCTTGTGATGGGGGTCAAGGGGCTATTTTGAAGCCAGGCAGTGTGCTCAGGCCTGCACCCAGTTTGCCTTGCTTTCAACCATTATGCCCAGGGGTACTCAGTGGTGCATGGGCCTAGTCTTTCTGTGGGGTGTCTTGAATTTAAACATCATTGAGGGCATGGATGGCATTGGATTGTGGTGATTTCTGAGTGTTTTTCGACTTTTTGGGGCATTGTTGGGGCCTGGCCATGTGGGTGGGGGCCATTTTGAAGCCTGGGACAGGCAGGGCCTGGCCATGTGGAGGGTGTCAAGGGGCCATTTTGAAGCCATGCAGTGTGCTCAGGCCTGCACCCAGTTTGCCTTGCTTTCAACCATTATGCCCAGGGGTACTCAGTGGTGCACGGGCCTAGTCTTTCTGTGGGGTGTCTTGAATTTAAACATCATTGAGGGCATGGATGGCATTGGATTGTGGTGATTTTTGTGTGTTTTTCGACATTTGGGGCATTGTTGGGGCCTGGCCATGTGGGTGGGGGCCATTTTGAGGCCTGGGACAGGCAGGGCCTGGCCATGTGGTGGGGGTCAAGGGGGCATTTTGGAGCCAGGCAGGGTGCTCAGGCCTGCACCCAGTTTGCCTTGCTTTCAACCATTAGGCCCAGGGGTACTCAGTGGTGCATGGGCCTAGTCTTTCTGTGGGGTGTCTTGAATTTAAACATCATTGAGGGAATGGATGGCATTGGATTGTGGTGACTTTTGAGTGTTTTTCTACTTTTTGGGGCGTTGTTGGGGCCTGGCCATGTGGGTGTGGGCCATTTTGAGGCCTGGGCAGGCAGGGCCTGGCCATGTGGTGGGGTCAAGGGGCCATTTTGAAGCCAGGCAGTGTGGTCAGGCCTGCACCCAGTTTGCCTTGCTTTCAACCATTATCCCCAGGGGTACTCAGTGGTGCATGGGCCTAGTCTTTCTGTGGGGTGTCTTGAATTTAAACAACATTGAGGGAATGGATGGCATTGGATTGTGGTGACTTTTGAGTGTTTTTCTACTTTTTGGGGCGTTGTTGGGGCCTGGCCATGTGGGTGTGGGCCATTTTGAGGCCTGGGCAGGCAGGGCCTGGCCATGTGGTGGGGTCAAGGGGCCATTTTGAAGCCAGGCAGTGTGCGCAGGCCTGCACCCAGTTTGCCTTGCTTTCAACCATTATCCCCAGGGGTACTCAGTGGTGCATGGGCCTAGTCTTTCTGTGGGGTGTCTTGAATTTAAACATCATTGAGGGCATGGATGCCATTTTATTGTGGTGATTTTTGAGTGTTTTTCAACTTTTTGGGGCGTTGTTGGGGCCTGGCCATGTGGGTGGGGGCCATTTTAAGGCCTGGGACAGGCAGGGCTTGGCCATATGGTGGGGGTCAAGGGGCCATTTTGAAGCCAGGCAGTGTGCTCAGGCCTGCACCCAGTTTGTCTTGCTTTCAACCATTATGCCCAGGGGTACTCAGTGGTGCATGGGCCTAGTCTTTCTGTGGGGTGTCTTGAATTTGAACATCATTGAGGCATGGATGGCATTGGATTGTGGTGATTTTTGTGTGTTTTTCGACATTTGGGGCATTGTTGGGGCCTGGCCATGTGGGTTGGAGCCATTTTGAGGCCTGGGACAGGCAGGACCTGGCCATGTGGTGGGGGTCAAGGGCCATTTTGAAGCCAGGCAGTGTGCTCAGGCCTGCACCCAGTTTGCCTTGCTTTCAACCATTATGCCCAGCGGTACTCAGTGGTGCATGGGCCTAGTCTTTCTGTGGGGTACCTTGAATTTAAACATCATTGAGGGCATGGATGGCATTGAATTGTGGTGATTTTTGAGTGTTTTTCGACTTTTTGGGGTGTTGCTGTGGCCTGGCTATGTAGGTGGGGGCCATTTTGAGGCCTTGGACAGGCAGGGCCTGGCCATGTGGTGGGGTCAAGGGGCCATTTTGAAGCCAGGCAGTGTGCTCGGCCTGCACCCAGTTTGCCTTGCTTTCAACCATTATGCCCAGGGGTACTCAGTGGTGTATGGGCCTAGTCTTTCTGTGGGGTGTATTGAATATAAACATCATTGAGGGCGTGGATACCATTGGATTGTGGTGATTTTTGAGTGTTTTTCAACTTTTTGGTGCGTTGTTTGGGCCTGGCCATGTGGGTGTGGGCCATTTTGAGGCCTGGAACAGGCAGGACCTGGCCTTGTGATAGTGGTCAAGGGCCTATTTTGAAGCCAGGCAGTGTGCTCAGGCCTGCACCCAGTTTGCCTTGCTTTCAACCATTATGCCCAGGGGTACCCAGTGGTGCATGGGCCTAGTCTTTCTGTGGGGTGTCTTGAAATTAAACATCATTGAGGGCATGGATGGCATTGGATTGTGGTGATTTTTGAGTGTTTTTCGACTTTTTGGGGCGTTGTTGGGGCCTGGCCATGTGGGTGGGGGCCATTTTGAAGCCTGGGACAGGCAGGGCCTGGCCATGTGGTGGGGGTCAAGGGGCCATTTTGAAGCCATGCAGTGTGCTCAGGCCTGCACCCAGTTTGCCTTGCTTTTAACCATTATGCCCAGGGGTACTCAGTGGTGCACGGGCCTAGTCTTTCTGTGGGGTGTCTTGAATTTAAACATCATTGAGGGCATGGATGGCATTGGATTGTGGTGATTGTTTGAGTATTTTTTGACTTTTTGGGGCGTTGTTGGGTCCTGCCCATGTGGGTGGGGGCCATTTTGAGGCCTGGGACAAGCAGGGCCTGGCCATGTGGGGGGTGTCAAGGAGCCATTTTGAAGCCAGGCAGTGTGCTCAGGCCTGCACCCAGTTTGCCTTGCTTTCAACCATTATGCCCAGGGGTACTCAGTGGTGTATGGGCCTAGTCTTTCTGTGGGGTGTCTTGAATTTAAACATCATTGAGGGCATGGATGGCATTGGATTGTGGTGATTTTTTGAGTGCTTTTCGAATTTTTGGGACGTTGTTAGGGCCTGCCCATGTGGGTGGGGGCCAATTTGAGGCCTGGGACAGGCAGGGCCTGGCCATGTGGTGGGTGTCAAGGAGCCATTTTGAAGCCAGGCAGTGTGCTCAGGCCTGCACCCAGTTTGCCTTGCTTTCAACCATTATGCCCAGGGGTACTCAGTGGTGTATGGGCCTAGTCTTATTGTGAGGTGTCTTAAATTTAAACATCATTGAGGGCATGGATGGCATTGGATTGTGGTGATTTTTTGAGTGTTTTTCGAATTTTTGGGGCGTTGTTAGGGCCTGGCTATGTGGGTGGGGGGAATTTGAGGCCTGGGGCAAGCTGGGCCTGGCCATGTGGTGGGGGTGAAGGGGCCATTTTGAAGCCAGGCAGTGTGCTCAGGCCTGCACCCAGTTTGCCTTACTTTCAACCATTATGCCCAGGGGTACTCAGTGGTGCATGGGCCTAGTCTTTCTGTGGGGTGTCTTGAATTTAAACATCATTGAGGGCATGGATGGCATTGGATTTTGGTGATTTTTGTCTTTTTCGACTTTTTGGGGCGTTGTTGGGGCCTGGCCATGTGGGTGGGGGCCATTTTGAAGCCTGGGACAGGCAGGGCCTGGCCATGTGGAGGGCGTCAAGGGGCCATTTTGAAGCCAGGCAGTGTGCTCAGGCCTGCACCCAGTTTGCCTTGCTTTCAACCATTATGCCCAGGGGTACTCAGTGGTGCATTGGTCTAGTCTTTCTGTGGGGTGTCTTGAATTTAAACATCATTGAGGGCATGGATGGCATTGGATTGTGGTGATTTTTGTGTGTTTTTCGACATTTTGGGTCGTTGTTGGGGCCTGGCCATTTGGGTGGGGGCCATTTTGAGGCCAGGGACAGGCAGGGCCTGGCCATGTGGTGGGGGTCAAGGGGCCATTTTGAAGCCAGGCAGTGTGCTTAGGCCTGCACCCAGTTTACCTTTCTTTCAACCAATATGCCCAGGGGTACTCAGTGGTGCATGGGACTAGTCTTTCTGTGGGGTGTCTTGAATTTAAACATCATTGAGGGCATGGATGGCATTGGATTGCGGTGATTTTTGAGTGTTTTTTTACTTTTTGGGGCGTTGTTGGGGCCTGGCCATGTGGGTGGGGGTCATTTTGAGGCCTGGGACAGGCGGGGCCTGGCCATGTGATGGGGTTCAAGGGGCCATTTTGAAGCCAGGCAGTGTGCTCAGGCCTGCACCCAGTTTGCATTGCTTTCAACCATTATGCCCAGGGGTACTCAGTGGTGCATGGGACTCGTCTTTCTGTGGGGTGTCTTGAATTTAAACATCATTGAGGGCATGGATGGTATTGGATGGTGGTGATTTTTGAGTGTTTTCTGACTTTGTGGGGCGTTGTTGGGGCCTGGCCATGTGGGTGGGGGCCATTTTGAGGCCTGGGACAGGCAGGACCTGGCCATGTGGTGGGGGTCAAGGGGCCATTTGGAAGCCAGGCAGTGTGATCAGGCCTGCACCCAGTTTGCCTTGCTTTCAACCATTATGCCCAGGGGTACTCAGTGGTGCATTAGCCTAGTCTTTCTGTGGGTTGTCTTGAATTTAAACATCATTGAGGGCATGGATGGCATTGGATTGTGGTGATTTTTGTGTGTTTTTTGACATTTGGGGCATTGTTGGGGCCTGGCCATGTGGGTGGGGGCCATTTTGAGGCCTGGGACAGGCAGGTCCTGGCCATGTGGTTGGGGCCAAGGGGCCATATTGAAGCCAGGCAGTTTGCTCAGGCCTGCACCCAGTTTGCCTTGCTTTCAACCATTATGCCCAGGGGTACTCAGTGGTGCATGGGCCTAGTCTTTCTGTGGGGTGTCTTGAATTTAAACATCATTGAGGGCATGGATGGCATAGGATTGTGGTGATTTTTTGAGTGTTTTTCGACTTTTGGGGGCGTTGTTGGGGCCTGGCCATGTGGGTGGGGGCCATTTTGAAGCCTGGGACAGGCAGGGCCTGGCCATGTGGAGGGCATCAAGGGGCCATTTTGAAGCCAGGCAGTGTGCTCAGGCCTGCACCCAGTTTGCCTTGCTTTCAACCATTATGCCCAGGGGTACTCAGTGGTGCATGGGTCTAGTCTTTCTGTGGGGTGTCTTGAATTTAAACATCATTGAGGGCATGGATGGCATTGGATTGTGGTGATTTTTGTGTGGTTTTCGACTTTTTGGGGCGTTGTTGGGGCCTGGCCATGTGGGTGGGGGCCATTTTGAGGCCAGGGACAGGCAGGGCCTGGCCATGTGGTGGGGGTCAAGGGGCCATTTTGAAGCCAGGCAGTGTGCTCAGAACTGCACCCAGTTTACCTTTCTTTCAACCAATATGCCCAGGGGTACTCAGTGGTGCATGGGACTAGTCTTTCTGTGGGGTGTCTTGAATTTAAACATCATTGAGGGCATGGATGGCATTGGATTGCGGTGATTTTTGAGTGTTTTTTTACTTTTTGGGGCGTTGTTGGGGCCTGGCCATGTGGGTGGGGGTCATTTTGAGGCCTGGGACAGGCGGGGCCTGGCCATGTGATGGGGGTCAAGGGGCCATTTTGAAGCCAGGCAGTGTGCTCAGGCCTGCACCCAGTTTGCCTTGCTTTCAACCATTATGCCCAGGGGTACTCAGTGGTGTATGGGCCTAGTCTTTCTGTGGGGTGTATTGAATTTAAACATCATTGAGGGCGTGGATACCATTGGATTGTGGTGATTTTTGAGTGTTTTTCAACTTTTTGGTGCGTTGTTTGGGCCTGGCCATGTGGGTGTGGGCCATTTTGAGGCCTGGAACAGGCAGGACCTGGCCTTGTGATGGGGGTCAAGGGGCTATTTTGAAGCCAGGCAGTGTGCTCAGGCCTGCACCCAGTTTGCCTTGCTTTCAACCATTATGCCCAGGGGTACTCAGTGGTGCATGGGCCTAGTCTTTCTGTGGGGTGTCTTGAATTTGAACATCATTGAGGCATGGATGGCATTGGATTGTGGTGATTTTTGTGTGTTTTTCGACATTTGGGGCATTGTTGGGGCCTGGCCATGTGGGTTGGAGCCATTTTGAGGCCTGGGACAGGCAGGACCTGGCCATGTGGTGGGGGTCAAGGGCCATTTTGAAGCCAGGCAGTGTGCTCAGGCCTGCACCCAGTTTGCCTTGCTTTCAACCATTATGCCCAGCGGTACTCAGTGGTGCATGGGCCTAGTCTTTCTGTGGGGTACCTTGAATTTAAACATCATTGAGGGCATGGATGGCATTGAATTGTGGTGATTTTTGAGTGTTTTTCGACTTTTTGGGGTGTTGCTGTGGCCTGGCTATGTAGGTGGGGGCCATTTTGAGGCCTTGGACAGGCAGGGCCTGGCCATGTGGTGGGGTCAAGGGGCCATTTTGAAGCCAGGCAGTGTGCTCGGCCTGCACCCAGTTTGCCTTGCTTTCAACCATTATGCCCAGGGGTACTCAGTGGTGTATGGGCCTAGTCTTTCTGTGGGGTGTATTGAATATAAACATCATTGAGGGCGTGGATACCATTGGATTGTGGTGATTTTTGAGTGTTTTTCAACTTTTTGGTGCGTTGTTTGGGCCTGGCCATGGGGTGTGGGCCATTTTGAGGCCTGGAACAGGCAGGACCTGGCCTTGTGATAGTGGTCAAGGGCCTATTTTGAAGCCAGGCAGTGTGCTCAGGCCTGCACCCAGTTTGCCTTGCTTTCAACCATTATGCCCAGGGGTACCCAGTGGTGCATGGGCCTAGTCTTTCTGTGGGGTGTCTTGAAATTAAACATCATTGAGGGCATGGATGGCATTGGATTGTGGTGATTTTTGTGTGGTTTTCGACTTTTTGGGGCGTTGTTGGGGCCTGGCCATGTGGGTGGGGGCCATTTTGAAGCCTGGGACAGGCAGGGCCTGGCCATGTGGTGGGGGTCAAGGGGCCATTTTGAAGCCATGCAGTGTGCTCAGGCCTGCACCCAGTTTGCCTTGCTTTTAACCATTATGCCCAGGGGTACTCAGTGGTGCACGGGCCTAGTCTTTCTGTGGGGTGTCTTGAATTTAAACATCATTGAGGGCATGGATGGCATTGGATTGTGGTGATTGTTTGAGTATTTTTTGACTTTTTGGGGCGTTGTTGGGTCCTGCCCATGTGGGTGGGGGCCATTTTGAGGCCTGGGACAAGCAGGGCCTGGCCATGTGGGGGGTGTCAAGGAGCCATTTTGAAGCCAGGCAGTGTGCTCAGGCCTGCACCCAGTTTGCCTTGCTTTCAACCATTATGCCCAGGGGTACTCAGTGGTGTATGGGCCTAGTCTTTCTGTGGGGTGTCTTGAATTTAAACATCATTGAGGGCATGGATGGCATTGGATTGTGGTGATTTTTTGAGTGCTTTTCGAATTTTTGGGACGTTGTTAGGGCCTGCCCATGTGGGTGGGGGCCAATTTGAGGCCTGGGACAGGCAGGGCCTGGCCATGTGGTGGGTGTCAAGGAGCCATTTTGAAGCCAGGCAGTGTGCTCAGGCCTGCACCCAGTTTGCCTTGCTTTCAACCATTATGCCCAGGGGTACTCAGTGGTGTATGGGCCTAGTCTTATTGTGAGGTGTCTTAAATTTAAACATCATTGAGGGCATGGATGGCATTGGATTGTGGTGATTTTTTGAGTGTTTTTCGAATTTTTGGGGCGTTGTTAGGGCCTGGCTATGTGGGTGGGGGGAATTTGAGGCCTGGGGCAAGCTGGGCCTGGCCATGTGGTGGGGGTGAAGGGGCCATTTTGAAGCCAGGCAGTGTGCTCAGGCCTGCACCCAGTTTGCCTTACTTTCAACCATTATGCCCAGGGGTACTCAGTGGTGCATGGGCCTAGTCTTTCTGTGGGGTGTCTTGAATTTAAACATCATTGAGGGCATGGATGGCATTGGATTTTGGTGATTTTTGTCTTTTTCGACTTTTTGGGGCGTTGTTGGGGCCTGGCCATGTGGGTGGGGGCCATTTTGAAGCCTGGGACAGGCAGGGCCTGGCCATGTGGAGGGCGTCAAGGGGCCATTTTGAAGCCAGGCAGTGTGCTCAGGCCTGCACCCAGTTTGCCTTGCTTTCAACCATTATGCCCAGGGGTACTCAGTGGTGCATTGGTCTAGTCTTTCTGTGGGGTGTCTTGAATTTAAACATCATTGAGGGCATGGATGGCATTGGATTGTGGTGATTTTTGTGTGTTTTTCGACATTTTGGGTCGTTGTTGGGGCCTGGCCATTTGGGTGGGGGCCATTTTGAGGCCAGGGACAGGCAGGGCCTGGCCATGTGGTGGGGGTCAAGGGGCCATTTTGAAGCCAGGCAGTGTGCTTAGGCCTGCACCCAGTTTACCTTTCTTTCAACCAATATGCCCAGGGGTACTCAGTGGTGCATGGGACTAGTCTTTCTGTGGGGTGTCTTGAATTTAAACATCATTGAGGGCATGGATGGCATTGGATTGCGGTGATTTTTGAGTGTTTTTTTACTTTTTGGGGCGTTGTTGGGGCCTGGCCATGTGGGTGGGGGTCATTTTGAGGCCTGGGACAGGCGGGGCCTGGCCATGTGATGGGGTTCAAGGGGCCATTTTGAAGCCAGGCAGTGTGCTCAGGCCTGCACCCAGTTTGCATTGCTTTCAACCATTATGCCCAGGGGTACTCAGTGGTGCATGGGACTCGTCTTTCTGTGGGGTGTCTTGAATTTAAACATCATTGAGGGCATGGATGGTATTGGATGGTGGTGATTTTTGAGTGTTTTCTGACTTTGTGGGGCGTTGTTGGGGCCTGGCCATGTGGGTGGGGGCCATTTTGAGGCCTGGGACAGGCAGGACCTGGCCATGTGGTGGGGGTCAAGGGGCCATTTGGAAGCCAGGCAGTGTGATCAGGCCTGCACCCAGTTTGCCTTGCTTTCAACCATTATGCCCAGGGGTACTCAGTGGTGCATTAGCCTAGTCTTTCTGTGGGTTGTCTTGAATTTAAACATCATTGAGGGCATGGATGGCATTGGATTGTGGTGATTTTTGTGTGTTTTTTGACATTTGGGGCATTGTTGGGGCCTGGCCATGTGGGTGGGGGCCATTTTGAGGCCTGGGACAGGCAGGGCCTGGCCATGTGGTTGGGGCCAAGGGGCCATATTGAAGCCAGGCAGTTTGCTCAGGCCTGCACCCAGTTTGCCTTGCTTTCAACCATTATGCCCAGGGGTACTCAGTGGTGCATGGGCCTAGTCTTTCTGTGGGGTGTCTTGAATTTAAACATCATTGAGGGCATGGATGGCATAGGATTGTGGTGATTTTTTGAGTGTTTTTCGACTTTTGGGGGCGTTGTTGGGGCCTGGCCATGTGGGTGGGGGCCATTTTGAAGCCTGGGACAGGCAGGGCCTGGCCATGTGGAGGGCATCAAGGGGCCATTTTGAAGCCAGGCAGTGTGCTCAGGCCTGCACCCAGTTTGCCTTGCCTTCAACCATTATGCCCAGGGGTACTCAGTGGTGCATGGGTCTAGTCTTTCTGTGGGGTGTCTTGAATTTAAACATCATTGAGGGCATGGATGGCATTGGATTGTGGTGATTTTTGTGTGGTTTTCGACTTTTTGGGGCGTTGTTGGGGCCTGGCCATGTGGGTGGGGGCCATTTTGAGGCCAGGGACAGGCAGGGCCTGGCCATGTGGTGGGGGTCAAGGGGCCATTTTGAAGCCAGGCAGTGTGCTCAGAACTGCACCCAGTTTACCTTTCTTTCAACCAATATGCCCAGGGGTACTCAGTGGTGCATGGGACTAGTCTTTCTGTGGGGTGTCTTGAATTTAAACATCATTGAGGGCATGGATGGCATTGGATTGCGGTGATTTTTGAGTGTTTTTTTACTTTTTGGGGCGTTGTTGGGGCCTGGCCATGTGGGTGGGGGTCATTTTGAGGCCTGGGACAGGCGGGGCCTGGCCATGTGATGGGGGTCAAGGGGCCATTTTGAAGCCAGGCAGTGTGCTCAGGCCTGCACCCAGTTTGCCTTGCTTTCAACCATTATGCCCAGGGGTACTCAGTGGTGTATGGGCCTAGTCTTTCTGTGGGGTGTATTGAATTTAAACATCATTGAGGGCGTGGATACCATTGGATTGTGGTGATTTTTGAGTGTTTTTCAACTTTTTGGTGCGTTGTTTGGGCCTGGCCATGTGGGTGTGGGCCATTTTGAGGCCTGGAACAGGCAGGACCTGGCCTTGTGATGGGGGTCAAGGGGCTATTTTGAAGCCAGGCAGTGTGCTCAGGCCTGCACCCAGTTTGCCTTGCTTTCAACCATTATGCCCAGGGGTACTCAGTGGTGCATGGGCCTAGTCTTTCTGTGGGGTGTCTTGAATTTAAACATCATTGAGGGCATGGATGGCATTGGATTGTGGTGATTTCTGAGTGTTTTTCGACTTTTTGGGGCGTTGTTGGGGCCTGGCCATGTGGGTGGGGGCCATTTTGAAGCCTGGGACAGGCAGGGCCTGGCCATGTGGAGGGTGTCAAGGGGCCATTTTGAAGCCATGCAGTGTGCTCAGGCCTGCACCCAGTTTGCCTTGCTTTCAACCATTATGCCCAGGGGTACTCAGTGGTGCACGGGCCTAGTCTTTCTGTGGGGTGTCTTGAATTTAAACATCATTGAGGGCATGGATGGCATTGGATTGTGGTGATTGTTTGAGTATTTTTCGACTTTTTGGGGCGTTGTTGGGGCCTGGCCATGTGGGTGGGGGCCATTTTGAAGCCTGGGACAGGCAGGGCCTGGCCATGTGGAGGGCGACAAGGGGCCATTTTGAAGCCAGGCAGTGTGCTCAGGCCTGCACCCAGTTTGCCTTGCTTTCAACCATTATGCCCAGGGGTACTCAGTGGTGCATGGGTCTAGTCTTTCTGTGGGGTGTCTTGAATTTAAACATCATTGAGGGCATGGATGGCATTGGATTGTGGTGATTTTTGTGTGTTTTTCGACTTTTTGGGGCGTTGTTGGGGCCTGGCCATGTGGGTGGGGTCCATTTTGAGGCCAGGGACAGGCAGGGCCCGGCCATGTGGTGGGGGTCAAGGGGCCATTTTGAAGCCAGGCAGTGTGCTCAGGCCTGCACCCAGTTTACCTTTCTTTCAACCAATATGCCCAGGGGTACTCAGTGGTGCATGGGACTAGTCTTTCTGTGGGGTGTCTTGAATTTAAACATCATTGAGGGCATGGATGGCATTGGATTGCGGTGATTTTTGAGTGTTTTTTTACTTTTTGGGGCGTTGTTGGGGCCTGGCCATGTGGGTGGGGGTCATTTTGAGGCCTGGGACAGGCGGGGCCTGGCCATGTGATGGGGGTCAAGGGGCCATTTTGAAGCCAGGCAGTGTGCTCAGGCCTGCACCCAGTTTGCCTTGCTTTCAACCATTATGCCCAGGGGTACTCAGTGGTGTATGGGCCTAGTCTTTCTGTGGGATGTATTGAATTTAAACATCATTGAGGGCGTGGATACCATTGGATTGTGGTGATTTTTGAGAGTTTTTCAACTTTTTGGTGCGTTGTTTGGGCCTGGCCATGTGGGTGTGGGCCATTTTGAGGCCTGGAACAGGCAGGACCTGGCCTTGTGATGGGGGTCAAGGGGCTATTTTGAAGCCAGGCAGTGTGCTCAGGCCTGCACCCAGTTTGCCTTGCTTTCAACCATTATGCCCAGGGGTACTCAGTGGTGCATGGGCCTAGTCTTTCTGTGGGGTGTCTTGAATTTAAACATCATTGAGGGCATGGATGGCATTGGATTGTGGTGATTTTTGAGTGTTTTTCGACTTTTTGGGGCGTTGTTGGGGCCTGGCCATGTGGGTGGGGGCCATTTTGAAGCCTGGGACAGGCAGGGCCTGGCCATGTGGAGGGTGTCAAGGGGCCATTTTGAAGCCATGCAGTGTGCTCAGGCCTGCACCCAGTTTGCCTTGCTTTCAACCATTATGCCCAGGGGTACTCAGTGGTGCACGGGCCTAGTCTTTCTGTGGGGTGTCTTGAATTTAAACATCATTGAGGGCATGGATGGCATTGGATTGTGGTGATTGTTTGAGTATTTTTCGACTTTTTGGGGCATTGTTGGGTCCTGCCCATGTGGGTGGGGGCCATTTTGAGGCCTGGGACAGGCAGGGCCTGGCCATGTGGTGGGTGTCAAGGAGCCATTTTGAAGCCAGGCAGTGTGCTCAGGCCTGCACCCAGTTTGCCTTGCTTTCAACCATTATGCCCAGGGGTACTCAGTGGTGTATGGGCCTAGTCTTTCTGTGGGGTGTCTTGAATTTAAACATCATTGAGGGCATGGATGGCATTGGATTGTGGTGATTTTTTGAGTGTTTTTCGAATTTTTGGGGCGTTGTTAGGGCCTGCCCATGTGGGTGGGGGCCATTTTGAGGCCTGGGACAGGCAGGGCCTGGCCATGTGGTGGGTGTCAAGGAGCCATTTTGAAGCCAGGCAGTGTGCTCAGGCCTGCACCCAGTTTGCCTTGCTTTACACCATTATGCCCAGGGGTACTCAGTGGTGTATGGGCCTAGTCTTATTGTGGGGTGTCTTGAATTTAAACATCATTGAGGGCATGGATGGCATTGGATTGTGGTGATTTTTTGAGTGTTTTTCGAATTTTTGGGGCGTTGTTAGGGCCTGGCTATGTGGGTGGGGGGAATTTGAGGCCTGGGGCAGGCTGGGCCTGGCCATGTGGTGGGGGTCAATGGGCCATTGTGAAGCCAGGCAGTGTGCTCAGGCCTGCACCCAGTTTGCCTTACTTTCAACCATTATGCCCAGGGGTACTCAGTGGTGCATGGGCCTAGTCTTTCTGTGGGGTGTCTTGAATTTAAACATCATTGAGGGCATGGATGGCATTGGATTTTGGTGATTTTTGTCTTTTTCGATTTTTTGGGGCGTTGTTGGGGCCTGGCCATGTGGGTGGGGGCCATTTTGAAGCCTGGGACAGGCAGGGCCTGGCCATGTGGAGGGCGTCAAGGGTCCATTTTGAAGCCAGGCAGTGTGCTCAGGCCTGCACCCAGTTTGCCTTGCTTTCAACCATTATGCCCAGGGGTACTCAGTGGTGCATGGGTCTAGTCTTTCTGTGGGGTGTCTTGAATTTAAACATCATTGAGGGCATGGATGGCATTGGATTGTGGTGATTTTTGTGTGTTTTTCGACTTTTTGGGTCGTTGTTGGGGCCTGGCCATGTGGGTGGGGGCCATTTTGAGGCCAGGGACAGGCAGGGCCTGGCCATGTGGTGGGGGTCAAGGGGCCATTTTGAAGCCAGGCAGTGTGCTCAGGCCTGCACCCAGTTTACCTTTCTTTCAACCAATATGCCCAGGGGTACTCAGTGGTGCATGGGACTAGTCTTTCTGTGGGGTGTCTTGAATTTAAAAATCATTGAGGGCATGGATGGCATTGGATTGCGGTGATTTTTGAGTGTTTTTTTACTTTTTGGGGCGTTGTTGGGGCCTGGCCATGTGGGTGGGGGTCATTTTGAGGCCTGGGACAGGCGGGGTCTGGCCATGTGGTGGGGGTCAAGGGGCCATTTGGAAGCCAGGCAGTGTGATCAGGCCTGCACCCAGTTTGCCTTGCTTTCAACCATTATGCCCAGGGGTACTCAGTGGTGCATTAGCCTAGTCTTTCTGTGGGTTGTCTTGAATTTAAACATCATTGAGGGCATGGATGGCATTGGATTGTGGTGATTTTTGTGTGTTTTTTGACATTTGGGGCATTGTTTGGGCCTGGCCATGTGGGTGGGGGCCATTTTGAGGCCTGGGACAGGCAGGGCCTGGCCATGTGGTTGGGGCCAAGGGGCCATATTGAAGGCAGGCAGTTTGCTCAGGCCTGCACCGAGTTTGCCTTGCTTTCAACCATTATGCCCAGGGGTACTCAGTGGTGCATGGGCCTAGTCTTTCTGTGGGGTGTCTTGAATTTAAACATCATTGAGGGCATGGATGCCATTGGATTGTGGTGATTTTTTGAGTGTTTTTCGACTTTTTGGGGCGTTGTTGGGGCCTGGCCATGTGGGTGGGGGCCATTTTGAAGCCTGGGACAGGCAGGGCCTGGCCATGTGGAGGGCGTCAAGGGGCCATTTTGAAGCCAGGCAGTGTGCTCAGGCCTGCACCCAGTTTGCCTTGCTTTCAACCATTATGCCCAGGGGTACTCAGTGGTGCATGGGTCTAGTCTTTCTGTGGGGTGTCTTGAATTTAAACATCATTGAGGGCATGGATGGCATTGGATTGTGGTGATTTTTGTGTGTTTTTCGACTTTTTGGGGCGTTGTTGGGGCCTGGCCATGTTGGTGGGGGCCATTTTGAGGCCAGGGACAGGCAGGGCCTGGCCATGTGGTGGGGGTAAAGGGGCCATTTTGAAGCCAGGCAGTGTGCTCAGGCCTGCACCCAGTTTACCTTTCTTTCAACCAATATGCCCAGGGGTACTCAGTTGTGCATGGGACTAGTCTTTCTGTGGGGTGTCTTGAATTTAAACATCATTGAGGGCATGGATGGCATTGGATTGCGGTGATTTTTGAGTGTTTTTTTACTTTTTGGGGCGTTGTTGGGGCCTGGCCATGTGGGTGGGGGTCATTTTGAGTCCTGGGACAGGCGGGGCCTGGCCATGTGATGGGGGTCAAGGGGCCATTTTGAAGCCAGGCAGTGTGCTCAGGCCTGCGCCCAGTTTGCCTTGCTTTCAACCATTATGCCCAGGGGTACTCAGTGGTGCATGGGCCTAGTCTTTCTGTGGGGTGTCTTGAATTTAAACATCATTGAATGCATGGATGGCATTCGATTGTGGTGATTTTTCGAGTGTTTTTTGACTTTTTGGGGTGTATAACTGATGTTCCTCTGGCATCCATTGCTTTTAGGTGCACAAGAGAACCACCAGTGTCAGGAAGAAGTCCTGCAACGGTGTGTGCAGCACAACATCACTTGACGTAACGTGTGGCCACAGACAAGACAACTCTGCAACTCGTGCAACTGCAGCCTGCTGTTCTGACATCTCAAGAAGATGGCCCCAAAGAAAGTTGACTGTAGCGCCTCAACGAAAAAAGTTGCCAGTGCCAGTGCCAGTAAGAAGGAGCAGAAGAAGCAAGTGACACCACCTACCAAGAAGACTGGTGTGCCCACCAACACCTTTTTGGGGAAAAAAAACTATGCCTGCAGCAGCAGCGGTGTCTGCCGTGGACCAAGCTGGAAGCAGCACCTCCGCTTCATTGGGCTCAGTGCCACCAAGCCAAGTTAGGTCCAAGAACATGAGTGCTGCTGCGGCAGCCACTTTGGTTGTTCAATCATCATCGACCAGTGATCTTGGCTCATCACAAGAAAGTACCATCCAAACAACGCCGGGTGTAACTCAGCTGACAAGTGTACAACAACCACAACCGCAACCAGAAACACATGTGCAACTAGTACAAGTGCAAGTACATGGGCAAGGAGAGGCGCAAAGAGAGGCGCAAGGAGAGGCGCAAGGAGAGGCGCATGGAGAGCCGCAAGGAGAGGAGCAAGGAGAGGTGCAAGGAGAGGCGCAAGGAGAGGCACAAGGAGAGGCGCATGGAGAGGTCCATGGAGAGGTGCAACTAGAAGTTCATGGAGCGGCACAACTGCCTACAACGCTTGTTCCTCCAGAAGTAGGGGCACATCAGGAAATTGATATTCAAGAGGAGGTATCATCCGAGGAAGCCACTCCGCCTGATGATGATCCATTGTCTTCCAGATCCCCAGCAATAAAAAGTTCAAGGAGGGATACTACTACTACTACACGTTCTTCTTCAAGCCCCCTTCATTCTGATGACCTTGATCGTGATTGGAACCCAGCAATGCAGTCTGAGAGTGAGTCACGCCATGAGCCGACAAAGGTAGCTAAGCCTAAAAGGAAGGCTCCCGCAAGGCTTCGACTTATGGGTGATGACGATGAACAAGAAGTGGTGTCTCCTGCTGCTGATGAACAGCCTGACAACGACCCAGTCATCACAGTCATTACTCCAACCCCAGCGGGCATGCAGCAGACAATTTTGACCCTATCCCGAATGGCTGCTGAGCGGGATATGGGCGGCGTGGCACTGGTACCACCACCATTAACTACAACACCAACACGACCTACAGCTTCCATCTTTTTTAGTCAGAAGGGCCGGCATGGACCTGCATCCAGCTCGACCTCAAGTAGTGGTGCTGTAAGTGAACAACAGAAAGAAATTCAGCCACGCCCATCCTCCACTTCATCTGGCATTAAAAGTCAAACTAGCACCTCCGCCACCAGCAGACATCACCAGTCCCCAGTTTGAGACTTCTTTACTGTTAGCGCAAAGGCAGAAAACATGGTCGTTTGTTCGATTTGTAAAGTATCTGTTAGTCGGGGTAAGCTTGGTCCCAACTATGGTACCGGAGGTCAAAGAGGTCATCTAAAAAAACACCACCCTATCCAGTGGTATACGCACCTAAGTAAGATCGAGGAAGCCAAACAAAGTAGAACTGATCCAAATGTATCCATTTACATTGCATCTGATGCTGACGAGGGGCTGATTGCGCAGGGGGGAAGTCAAGAATCGAGCAACATTTTTTCTGGTACACCCAGTACCCCCGCAGCAGCACTGCAGTGGTAGCGCCCACACCCTCTACCCCTGCAACATGTATGAGGCACACTAAGAGTCTGGGAGAGACACCAATGCGAAAAACTACATCTCTGGGCCTAACTGGTTTGAAGACGTCATCATCATCATCACGTAAAATGATCCAGCCCACCATTCGCGGAATGTTGTGGTCGGAGGCGCCATTTGAACTCAACCACCTAACGGTACGTCTGTATAACGAAAAGCTGGCTAAAATGCTAGCGCTGGACCTTCTCCCTTTTTCTTTCGTGGAAGGGGTGGGGTTTCTAGAATTAGTGGCAACAGTCTGCCTTAAATGGAAGGTTCCTAGCCGGTCCTATTTTGCCAGTGTTGCGGTTCCAGCACTACATCAAGATGTGCTGGAGGTGATTGGGGCAGCTTTGCAGAAGAGTGCTGTTCCCACTATCCACTTGACAACAGACATGTGGACCAGTTGCCAAGCCCTTGATTACATGTGCATCACTGCACACAGGGTCTTTTGCAGGGGTTAGGGACAAGTCAAGTGCAGTTGTTGACCTGGACACAGTTTTTCAAGCTACTCGGAAACATGCAACATTAGCCATGTTTGCAATGGAGAAAACTCATACTGCAAAAACATTTTGGAGGAGTTTAACAGTAAGGTCTCTGAATGGCAGCAACCAAGAAATCGCATAGTTGGTTATGTTTCCACGGATAATGGCAGTAATATAGTTAAGGCCATGCAGCAAGGTGACTATTTCAGAGTGCTGTGTTTGGCGCACTGTATAAACCTGGTTGTGCAAGATTTATTGAAAAATGAAAACTCAGTCAGGAAGTTACTGACCACCTGCCGAAGAATCTGCACACATTTCAGCCATTCTTTTAAGGCCCGGAAGGAGCTGAGGAACATTCAACATGAACGTAGACTGCCAGTCAAAGGACTCATCCAGGAGGTGGCAACACGTTGGAACTCAACCTTTTACATGCTTGAGCGTCTGTCTGAGCAGTGCATGGTAATCAATTAGTATGTCTTTCAACTAGGTTCTACTATGAAAGACATGAGGCTAGAGTTGGAGGAATGGAAGCTAGTTAAAAGCCTTACAGACATGCTTCGTCCTTTTGAGGTCTTTATACGTGAAGTCAGCAGGGAGGACTGTTCTTTGGGCACAGCTACCCCATTGTTGCACATGCTAGAGCACCAACTGAAAGCGGTGTCTTCAACGTTCAGAGATGATGTTGAAAAGCAAGACGCATATCCGTTGGCGGAGAGGTTATTAAGCTGCCTATTTGCCAATGAAAGGCTTAAAAACGTACTTACAGAACAACATTACATTTGTGCCACTATTTTGGATCCACGGTACAAAAAGCCAGTGGCCAGCAAAGCATTCTTTCCTTTTGATGAAGCAGATGTTTCAAAGTACAAACATTGGCTAGCTGTGTCAGCCACTCGGTTCGAAAAAGATCGGCAGAAAATTCAAGGAGCCGGCAGAAGTACAACTGAATCAGCAGGCCATCCAGCGTCAAGTTCCACTTCTGAATCTTTTGGCGAAGGGAGTCACTTTCCCTCACAACCGTTAACGACACCAGCAGCAACCGTATCATCATCCTCACCTGCACCAGGCCCGGCCATAATATTGTCGGAAGCAAATTGGCTAACTCATCAAGGGTTTGCTCGTTCCAGTGCTGCAAAGGCCACAGATGGTACGCAAAGTGGAGCAACCGTGGAGAACCTTGAGTCGATGGTGCTGGCCTATCTGGATGACCCAACAGAGGTCTTTGTTAATAAGAACCAATTGCTGTATTGGTACAGTAAAATGGCTCTTTGGCCACTGATCACAAACCTGGCTCTAAATTATTTGTCTTGCCCACTTGCAAGCGTGTCTTCTGAACGTGTTTGCAGTGCTGCTGGCGCCATTGTAACTTCAAAAAGACCCGCCTCTCAGCCAAAAATGTGGAGAGGTTAACACTGATCAAGATGAATCAGCACTTCATACCACCAGATTACAAAGTACGTGAATGCACGCAGGAAGAAGAGGACACCGACCTAGGTGACGGAAGTTCTTCTCTGTTACCTGACCTACTACCGTCTAAATTCATGGAGTATGAGGATAAGCTCTACTTCCCTGACAAATCACAGGTGGAGATACTGCAAGGTGCCACAGGAGGGAGCCAGAGGGTTACTGACTGCTGAGACGCCAGTTCGCCACTCTTTCGTCTTCCATCAGCTGGAGCAGGCTGCCGTCTGCTGTCCGCCGTCTCCGTTTCCATCCCGTTGTGCCCAAGAAGGAAATCAGGAGAGAAGCAGTGGAGCGGGAGCGAGAGCACCGGGGCCTGGGTCCGGGGCCGGGGCTAACGGCCAGCCTTACCGCGACGTAATCGGCGAGTAGGAGTCAAGGAGGGCGAGGCTCCGCAGTAGCAGGCGAGTTGCAGGCAGGTGTGAGGCAGGTGTGAGCGCAGCAGTGCACTGAGAAAACAACACCGCCTCCGCTCTGCCACCGCCGCCGCCATCTCCTCCTCAATTGCCGGTAAGAACCTAAACCACGAGCCACAAGTCCCCACGAGTCCCCAAGGCAAAAGGTAAAAGGTGGGGGCGAGTGCTACTTCAATCATAGCTACCCCAAAAGTGCAGAGAGCGACAAGAGTTCAGCGCCAGTCCCCGCCAGTCCACACCGCCGTCGAAGCGAGGGAGGTAGGCGTGAGAGCTGAGCTGAGCCCCACGGCAGAAGGGGTGCCTGCCTGTCTTGCCCTGCTTGTCTTGCTCCTGAGTGGCTCGACCTTTAAAAAATAAATAAATAAATAAATAAATACCAAAAAAAAAACGAGCCTGAAGCCAAAAGTAAGGAAGCAGAGGTCCCCAAAGGTCGTGCTGAACGGAGAAGTGGCTGACAGCCCTAACTGGGGGAAAATGAGGTCAGGAAGAACTCGACGACCGTTGGAAAACAAAAACCCCCCGAAAAACTCAAAAAAGCCAAACGTAGCAGACACATCTTTGGGGGCTCAAGCCGGCCAAAGGGAGAGGTTGGTCTCAGCGCCCACCCCCGAATCGATATCAAATCTCACAAAAAAGTCGGAGCTCCTAAAATTCTTTTATTTAAAAGATCCAATTGCAGCGATCTACACGCCAACAGCAGAAGCCAGCAACTTACCAAATCCAATTTCCCCAATAAATGCTTTATCCTCTCTGGATAAAAACAAGCCAAGCATGAGCGACGGGCTAAAGCCTTGCACACAACCTAAGGGCCTCACACCCAAGGGAAGTACACTGACTATAACGGCACAAGTACACCATCCAAACCCCAACGTAGGGGAAATCGACCATGCAGAAATTCGAAAGCATACCCTGGCGGACGCCACCATAAAGGACTGCAGCCGGAAAACTCCTGACAGCACAACACCTACCGATGTGGAGGAAGTAAATGATCCTAAAGGTCCTATAATACCCAATGAGGGTCCGACAAGCCTTGGCAACCTATACACAGATTCCCCGTGCGATAGTGACCCATGGCACAAACCATTGTTTTTGTCAAACGACTTCGAACTGGAGGAACTTACGGAAAGAATATCAATGTACCTAGAAACTCAAGGGAGGGCCTTACGATCTGAGCCAAGTCCGAAAAATCCACACCCAAGTATAGGTCTGGCGATGTCTACTCCTCGTGGGCCAGTAGAAAAGAGAATCAATCAAAACCTTACTATAAATGACAGTAACATCTTGACAATAAACGATCCTTACGCAAATCAAACTGCACCAATAACCATCTCGTCATGCAGTTCGATGGACATTGATACTAAAGCTCCAAATATGACTCAAGGAGATCAGTCGTCCAATTGGACTAAGACCTTACTAAGCTCTTTAGATCAAGCCATAAAAGTTCTGAACTTTCAATCAAATAAAATGGAGGTGCAAATCGATCTCATCACCCTAGTGGCAGGCCACATTGCAGGCTTAAACACAAAAATGGACGTACTTACCTCACTTTTAAAAAATCAGGGGAAATTAGAGGCCCAAACAGGCTCTAATAAACAACAGCTTTGTTGTGGTTGTGGCTCAATAATTGAAAAATTAGCAAGCTTGCCGGCTATTCTAATGGACATCTTACGGAAGGTAAGACACCCTCATTATCCAGCTGAAAAAAACACAAATCTCTCACCAGAAGAATCATACACCTCCAACAGGCCTATCATAAAGGGGCA
This sequence comes from Lissotriton vulgaris, assembly GCF_964263255.1. Taxonomy (NCBI): domain Eukaryota; kingdom Metazoa; phylum Chordata; class Amphibia; order Caudata; family Salamandridae; genus Lissotriton; species Lissotriton vulgaris. The sequence goes on from NW_028253939.1 coordinate 80,985, forward strand.
CTTAACCAGTAACTACCCAAAGGATCTAGAACACTTCCTGAGGGAAGCGCGACCAGAAAGATCAGCACAAGACCAGGAAACATCATTACCCCCCCAAATATCAGTTGAAGCGGAAAAAACTGCCTCTAAAGAGGAAAAAATAGCAACCAAGAGACAAAAGAAAAAGGCCAGGAAAGCCAGATTAAAGTACAAGCAGCAACAAACCATAGACCCAGGCAAGCTGTTTCCGATCTTCAATGCAAACTCCGCCCAGGTCTCCAACTTCGATTCTCTTACCATGCCGCAAGACGGCAAGGAGGGTCCAACTCAGCCGCCAGTAAAACAAGAGTCCGAAACTGCCTTAAGGGAGGTCGATCCTAGGGAGAAAGTGAAAATAACATCCATCAACCAATCCTGCACAATGAACTTGGTACCAGCGAAAGTTGCCAGTGGCCCAAAGGAAAAAACACCAGTATTAAAGAGCGTCCAGATTCACAGTGAAGGAACTCCAAATTTTACCCGGATTGCCGAAAAGGGAGGACCAGAGCTAATAAGGAACAGTGAAAACACGGGAGCTCATATAGCGGGACAATGCCCGTCAAAACTGTCCGACAATAACAGCCTGAGCTCCATCGGAATACAGTCCAGCCGCCTGATACCGGTATCCCTCCAAAAAAATAAATCAGGAGGAAATCTAGGACCACAGCCAAACATCGTATCCACCCGCATGCGTGTAACCGTTTCGGAAAATGAGCGGACCTGTGCCCTATTGCAAGCTCGGCAAAACCCTCCCTTAAAGGAGCATCATAACCCAGGTCTAAACCAAAGTCCAACTGATCAGACGATGTCAGTAAACATGGACCGAGAACGAGACCCCCCCTTTACAACTCACAAACTCAACGAATTTACGAAGCCCCAACAGTCTAAAGATTCCAATGACCATCTGGAAACTACACACCACATCCTAACATTCATCCCGGAATACCCATCAGAGGGGCCTCAGGATTTCATAAACAGAGGCAACCTTCTAAAATTGTTCCAGGAAATAGAGGAGCTAAACGATATAACATCACAGGACCTCCTGACAGTCGAATTTAAAAGAAGCCCCCATCATACAGAGTCTGAAGTCACCATCACAACGTGGGCCTCAAAAGCCATCGCCGACAAGATATTTGCCAAAAAAGATCACTTCGAAACATGGGGCATCTCGCTCGTACGAAATAAACGCCCAAGATATCCATTTCCGTTACAAACAAACACCCATAACGAATTAAAGGGCAATGGAAAAAAGCGTCCTCCGTTCTCCTGTCTATTAGGAGCACGTGCTACTTCACCAGCCGTTGCAAGTTTAGCGGACGGGGAAAGCGTGACAGACACCAAGCAACCAAGCAGACTACACGGCCGGGATGTAACAGACTGGTCCTCGGTTCCCACGTTCCTGTGCAAAAAGGGACCCTAACATAAAGAAACATTTCTCACCGTCTCCATGTAGGATGGAGGAAACGCAGAGTGCCAAAACAACCTCAACAAAGATCTCAGTATGCGCATGGAACGTACACGGATTCCAAGAAATGGAGCTGGACCATGATACACAATCCTTTTTTTCCAAGCAAGATATAATCCTGATTCAGGAATCATGGAAACTAGCACCAAGCGTAATTCCAGGCTTTAAGACCCACCACATCCCGGCAGAAAGACATTCAAACTTTGGGCACCCACGGGGCGGGCTATCAACTCACATAACTCAAAAATGTAACTGGTCATCTGAAGTACTGGATGTAGGCCTCAATTGGGTACAAGTGACCAGAATCACTGAATCGACGCCAGTTGGGCCCAAACAGTGGCAAATCATAACCCTCAATGTTTATATCCACCCGGACAGGAAGCTACAGCAAGAAAAACAAATTAGCCTGACGTCGCTGATTAAAACGATGCAAAAAACATATCTAGGATGTCCACTATTAATCGCAGGGGACTTCAACTGCGACCTAATTGGCAAAAATAAGGCAAAAGGAACCATGCGACAGCCCAAAGGAGGCCCCAGGTTAGCCCTCGATCTAAGAGACCTGGGTCTGATGATCTTGAACGGCAACACATCGGGGGATTGGCCAGCAGCCATCACGTACCTGAGTGGAAGGGTCCACTCAACTATAGATTACACAATAGTAAGTGATGACTTAATTCCGGGCATTGAGACCTTTAAAATTGTCCAACGGCCAGAAAGTGACCACTTCCCCCAAATCACTTCCATAAACTCTGCGCCCAACGTGGCACCAAAAACATCAAGTTTACTACACCAAGCCTCTATATTCAATTTAAAGAAACTAAAATGGCGAGGAGAAATGCTGGACAAAATCCAGCTCGCCGCAACAGCTCGGAAACTCGAGTTAAGGCATCAAAAAAAGGAGGACCTGGTAAAAAATTGGGAGCAATTGGTTCAGGACCTTCTTCACAAATTTCCAGCAACTTCATGTGTTCCAAGTAAGTCTACCCTTAAAAAGGAGCCCTGGTTTTCCAACGAATTAAGAACAAAAAAAAGGAGGGTAGCGAAGAAGGTCCGACACTTAGCTCGGCAAAAAAACCTGGGGTTACAAACAAATAAGGGGGACCTGATAGAAGCCAGAAACGCTTATAGGAAGTCATTAAACATCGCAAAATCAGCCTATAAGGAGAAGCTTTGGCATCAACTACTAAGGGCAGGAAAACACCCCAACAGTCGTGAATTTTGGGGTATTATTAATGACCTAAATAAAGGACCAAAACTCCACCAAGAAGCGGGAGTAGGAGCAGACTCTTGGACCCAACACGTGCAATCCCTCTACAGTATAACAACAGCAGGCCTCCCGAACAATACACGGGTAACATATCCAGTAGAGAATGGCCACTTGGGAATGTACAACACAGGTACAGTAGGACCGGGGTTAAAGGACAGCTCAAAAGAGGAGACGACTATTCCAGACCTAATCACCAGAGGGGAACTCCGTAAAGTCATCACAAGGCTAAAGGCTGAAGGAGCGCCAGGCCCAAACGGGCTGCCCAACGCAATCTTTAAACACGACTCGGAATTCTGGGCAGAAATCCTAACCCCACTCTTTAATCAAATCTATCAAGACACACAGGTACCTGCATCTTGGAAGGGCAACGTGATTCATCCAATATTCAAACATGGCGACCACGGCAACCCAACAAACTATAGACTTATATCGCTGGTAGACGTCGAAGCAAAGCTCTACGCCTCTTGTATCCTCCTAAAGCTGCAAGACTGGATTGAAGAATCTCACAGAATCCCGTGGTTTCAGACAGGCTTTAGGCGGAACATGGGGACAATTACCAACTTAACTTGCCTGTCACTATTAATGGACAGAATAGCAGCAAAGGGCGCACGATTGTATGCCTGTTTTGTAGATATTAAATCTGCCTTCGACAGAGTAAACCGAGAGCGTCTATGGGGTAAATTGCAGCATTGGGGGACGCCAACAAAACTAATAGAGGCAATAAAAGCTTTACATGAAGACACATGGGCAAAGGTCAAATTGGGAAACGGAGCTTACACAACGAGGAACATACCAACACACCAGGGCCTAAAACAAGGCTGCGTTTTAGCGCCCACCCTTTTTAACCTTTTTCTTTCCGACTTCGCAACAGTGCTGGACACAGATGAAGTGCACCCACCTTCATTGGCAAACTCTTGAATTCCCTGCCTGCAATATGCAGACGACATAGTCCTGCTGAGCAAAACCCCAGTTGGTCTACAAAGAGCCTTAAACATACTATCAGCGTACTTAAAACAAGAAGGTTTGGATCTAAACAAAGAAAAAACCAAAGTGGTCCGTCTAGTAGACCCAAAAAAACTTAGATACACATGGACGTACAACGGGACAAAGGTGAACGAACAAGGTTCGTATAAATACCTTGGAGTTACAATTTCCCAGGGAGCAAAACAAACTGAGCATATAACTGCAGTACGCGCAAAAGCCCAAAGCCTAACATTTGCTTATCGGTTGCTAAAAACAAAAATGGACTGTCCAAACCACAATCACCTCCTAAAGGTTATGTCGGCACAAATTTTACCATCTTTGTCTTACGGTCTCGTCACCTGGTGCGGCAAGGAAATAGACCTACTAAATGAGCTTCAAACCAAAATCTATAAAGCAGTTTTTAACCTTCCAAAGTGTGCTTCAGCCTCGCAAGTTAGGCTGGAATTCGGTCTGCAAAATCAGAAATATAGGAGCATGAGCGGCTTCGTAAAACTGTGTCAGAAGTTAAGATCAGCAGATCCGGATTCAATGGACTGGTTAAACTGGGAAGCTATAAAAAATCAAGGAGTGAAGGGAACCCTGTGCCCTTGGGGAAAACATCTGAAATTCTGTGTAAAAGAGCTGGGGTTGGAAGGCACATGGGAGTCCGTGACGGACAAAGCAAGCATAAGTAGATTAGCCAACAAGGCAGCGAGGATGAAATCTTTTCAAGATGACAAAGCGTCACTTCTCAAACGGCGACATGGTTGGACCATAATTAACTCCTTTAAAGCTGGCCTACCGCATGCATACTTATCCTCTCACTTCAATGTGCAGTTAAAAAGAGCCTTCACAGACTATAGGATGGGGATGCACATTTCGAAGGATCTAGCACCATCCTGGAAAGGTAATTACAAGACGGAGAGTTGTAGACTATGTGGATACAAAACAGAATCATTGGCTCACTTTTTGTGTGTTTGTCCGGCTCTCCTGGCACAACGTCGTCGATTCTTAAAACAGACCTGCAACGAGTTAAAAATCCGCACCTTCAGGCAAATGGTAACTCGTTGGCTGGGAGGGAGTTCAATCATTTTTGCTTGCCAGGGAATAAAATTCTTGGCAGAAGTGAAAAAATGCCTGAGTCTCGTGGAACAAGGACAGGGTTAATGAAGCGGGCCACCAAAGCTGCATCGATCCCATTAACTGGTAAATTTTGCACAACTCACGTAATAACATTTTGATCCCAAAACTTTCGGGAGTATCCCCGGACGAAATTTTTTTTTTTTTTTTAAACTGTGTTACATTATTTTAACAAACGAGTAGTCCAATTTTTAAGCAAGCATTTTGCAATTTTTTTTAGCAAGCATTTTGTCTTTTGTATTATAAAATTATCACATGGAAATTGTAATGATTTTAATTAATTATGCAATAAATCTTTTGACTTGACACAGAGCCCTGAAAATGACTTCCTTTTTTTTCGTCCTTATTCACTTTTATTCCTGTGTGTCTTTATTTGTTTTGCAACTTTTACCACAACAAAACTCTAATCACCTAATCACAACAAGTCCATCAGCAGCACTCTCTTCATCTTATATTCCTTATTGATTTGAAGGTGCCGCAGTCTGCATTCCTGAGGTTCACAAGTTCACAACTCAATCATGCTCCTTTATACTCCTCCTCTAGACTCCCCCTATCCATTTCCCTCAAGGCAGATGGATGGAGTACGACGAGTCCCCTCAAGTGGGACTGAAATTACTGACTGACTACATGCTTGCTGATTGCTGACAGAGTTACTTCTGATATTCACAGGAGAGGCTGCCCTGTGGGTCCTCACTTTCCGAAGAAGATGCGGACAAAAAGTAGAACAGGTAATGAATAATTGAGAAGATGGCTTGCAGTGGACAGCAATGGCTGTCTGGCTCTGATGACACCAATTACTGTTTGTTGTTTGTGCATGAAATGATGATTCATATGACTTGTTTTAGTTATTATTTAATCTTTTACACAGTAATTGTAACTCATGTAAACAACTCTGTTTTTTTCCTTGTTTAGTTAAAATTGTACTTCAAATTCAGGGGCCACTATGTTGCATTTCACAATATGCAAAATGTCCTTGGAGTGGACTCATTTGCCAATATACAATGATGATTGATTAAATAACATATCTTTTTTCTTTACAGTCACTCACTGGGATGGATGGATCATCAGCGTCGGTTTGCGGAAAAACTATGTCCAATTCGTGAGTGGCAAACAGGTAAACCAGTCTATATCAACTACTACTGCAGAACTACATGTCTGTCTATTTGTGGTATGTAGTGGTCGAGGGCGAGGCATTGTACTGTTGTTGTTATGCCAGGCAGAGTCCACTCCAGACAGCAGTTCATGTAAAATTGGGGCTAAGTGGCTTGCTGCTTACAAATAGATATGCTTTGTCCGTCTGACAAAGAGCCTAGGTATGCTACATCAGGTTGCTTCACTCAGTGGTGCCTGCCTTGACCCTCTGCAGGGCACTGCCTCAAGCTTGGGCAAAACATCCTATGTTTGCAAAATTTGTTGTTTTTCGGTATTTCGCAAATCTCGCAAAATTACCGAAAAATTGCAAATTCTTGAGCGGAAAGGATTTTTGGCCCATGCTTGCGGCAGGGCCATGTAGACGGTCAAGGCAGGCACCACTGAGCGAAGCATCCTCCTGATGTAGCATATCTAGGCTCTTTGACACAGACAGACAAAGCATATCTAGGGTTTAGGGTTCAGTGCGATTCACTAGGGTTTTTGGGTTTTAGTTGGTATGGTTCACGCTGATTCTAGGGCTCGGGGCCCGATGCAGGATCGTTCATAATGATGTTGGCAAGGTTTTAGGGGGGTTTGGTGTTCTATGGTCCAGAATTGGCAGAATTTTGGCCTTTTTGGGTGTTTTGCGGGCGCGTGTGTTTGGGTGAAAGCTAAGTTAAAATTAGTCGTAGACCTTCTTCTTCTTCTTCTTCTTCTTCTTCAAAGAGCGCAGTGGTTCAATTTTGATCTGCCTTGCTGAGATCTCTTGTGAATCGCTGGAACAAGTGACTGTCCAGGTAAGTTTCAAGAGAATCTAAGTAGTGGAAGTGCTGAAAACAGCAATGTTTTGTGAACAGTGCAATTTGCCATGTTTTGAATATACCAGTATTGCATGTTTTTGGGGGGCTGTTTGGGGGTGTTTTAGATTTGTGGGGGAGGGTCTGGTGCTCTGGGAGCACTGCTGGGATAGCATAATTTTGATTGCAAGTGATTTGAAGAACATCCATGGTGGGAAAGAGGAGTTAGGGCCTAGCTGCAGAGCACGTTTGGACCGATGTTGACTGGTTGGCTGAAAAATTTCTAAGCATGAGTTTTTGCATTTTTGATTTTTGCCTGTTTAGGGGTGTTCTGCTTTTTTGCGGGAGGCTGCAGGGGTCTGGGGGCATAGCTCGGAAGGTCTAATATTGGAATCAAGTGTTTTTGACCAAATCCATGGTGAAAAAGTTTTTCCGTTTTTGCTCACTTGCCTGTTTGTGGGGTGCTGTTTGGGGGGCTTCTAGGTTATTGGGGGTGGGTTTGGGGGTCTGGGAGCACTGCTGGCACAGTATAATTTTGATTGCATTTGTTTTTCTGAAAATCCATGGTGGAAAAGCGGAGTTAGGGCCTAGCTGCAGAGCGTATTTGGACTGAATTGAAGGTAGGCCCATTTTTGCTTTTTGCCTGTTTGGGGGTGTTCTGTTTTTTTGTGGGTGGCTGCAGGGGTCTGGGGGGATTGCTGGGAAGGTCTAAAAGTAAAAAAGTGTTTTGGAGAAAATCCATGGTGGAAAAGTTTTTCACTTTCTAGAGTTTTCACTCACTTTTGTGTTTTGGGGGCCTGCTTGGGGGGTTCCTGGTGTTTGGGGGGGTTTGGGGGGTCTTGGAGCAACGCTGGGTATGGATAGTTTTGATTGCAAGTGGTTTGGAGAAAATCCATGGTGGCAAAGGAGAAATAGCTGGGGCCTAGCTGCAGAGCGCCCACAGAGTGATTTGGGATTGAGGGCCAAATTATTCTGTTTCACTTTTTCCGGTTTTGCTTTTTGGCTGTTTGGGGGTGTTAAACTTGTTTTTGCCCGGGTTGACGGGTCTGGGGGCATTGCTGGGAAGGTCTAATACCGTATAAAAGTGGTTTGGAGAAAATTGGAGGTGAAAAAGTTTTTCCATTTTCAGACATTACGCTCACTTTAGCGTTTTCGGGGGGCTGTTCGGGGGGGTTCCTGGTGTTTGTTGGGGGGGGTTTGGGGTTTTGGATCAATGTGGGTATGGATAGTTTTGATTGCAAGTGGTTTGGAGAAAATCCAAGGTGGAAAAGAGGAGTTAGGGCCTAGCTGCAGAGCGCATGGAGTGATTTCGAAATGAGGCCTACATTTTTCTAAGTGTCACTTTTTGCGGTTTTGCTTTTTGGCTGTTTGGGATGTTAAACTTGTTTTTGCCTGGGTTGACAGGTCTGGGGGCATTGCTGGGAATGTCTAATACCGGATAAAAGTGGTTTGGAGAAAATTGAAGGTGAAAAGCGTTTTGGCACTATTTTTAACTTAGAGTTAGCAGTATTGCATGTGTTTGGGGGTGTTCTAGATTTTTGCAACTGGGTTCTGGGGTCTTAGAGCACTCGTGGGAATGTGTGATTTTGGTTGCAAGTGGTTTCAATAAAATCCATGGTGGGGAAGGGGGGATTTGGCCTAGTTGCAGAAAGCGTTTGGCACTATTCTCAATTTAGGGCTCATTAGGGTTAGTGTTACAAAGATATGGAAGTCCAGAGGTGGTAGGTTCCAAGTAGCTTTATTGAAGTATAGGTTACAGACGTATGATGTTGTAGCCAGGATGGTAAGTAGGCCTGTAAGTATATCTGTAAGTTAGCCCCACCAGGAGCTGCCTTCCTGGCTGTTCAGCCTTCAGTCACCAACTGATTCAGTTCACCCATCCAACATTCCATGACATATACAACGTTCCACACACAGGCTTTAGAGCAGGGGAAGAAAGAGAACAGAGAAGGAGAGAAACATTCACCTTACTACATATCCCCCTTCTTTACACTTAAAAACAATAACAAAAGAAGAATCAAGAAGTGAATAACACATGCGAAACGTAATAAACAGTGTATCCTAGAACTCAGAAATGCAAACACGATAGAATATAAGAATAAGAAGAGAAAAGAATAAAATAACTACTACAGACAAGAAAAATAACTACTACCATAAGGAAACTTGAAAATAAGACAAGGCACAAACACTTAGTCAGAATAAAGAACTCCTACAATCAAGAAAATGTAGAAACAACAAAGCACGAACCCCATTCCTCTTTTCCCAAGGGAACAATAAACCCAAGAAAACTGAGACGAAAGTAGAAAGGACAGAATACACCACCACAACTAGTGCGCCTGACGTCAAGGCAAACACAAAGTACAATGGAATTGTGAATACAGCGAGCCTGCACTGCAAAGTAAAGAAACGTAAGAGTGTGCACTGAAGAACGTAGGCAAATAGAAAAAACAAAACGCCAAGGCTGAAGTATACTCCTACAGAACAAAGAAGAATATAATGAAAACTAACAGGACGAAAACAACAAATAAGAAGTAAACACCTGAGGTCTCAGGTAAGCCAAGAAACTAGGCAAAGAGCAAATCAAAATATTATAAACTAGGCAAAGTGAATATCAATGGATTAGAAACCAGGCCTAGTACAGAATATCAAGAAGGAAGAACGTACGTATGAATTCAGACCCCCAGAAAACCCAAATGAATAGAATAATAGTGGGGTAAGCATATAAGGACAGGAGGTGTATTGAAACACAGAATCTATAAAATGTAAGTAACCTCCCACTAATAATTGAATGTAGCAGAACATCAGAATACAACTCAATAAAAATATACAGAATAAAAAAACAGAAGGTATGGCAAGGATATAAAATGAAAGTATAGAGAACTATGAAAAATATAATGCAGGCAATAATATAAATATCACCGGTACCCGACTTAGTACCCGAGTGTGAATTCTCGTGGAAAGAGACCTGTAAAAATGAAACAATGAGCAAATACAGTATGAGCCCAGGAGATGGTGTACTGAGCACAGTTTGGAGATGTCCTAAAAAAAGTATGCAGTATACGGTCATAATGAGAATGAAAACAACTTGAATATGCCCAAAAAACAAATTGTCATGACCTAAGAACATACACCAAGTGAAAATGCTACGCTGGCATAATAGAGAAGAAGAGAAAAAAAACGTGTCCAAAAGAAGAAATCCAACGTCGTCTTGACACATCCACAGAAAAGTGAGAAGAATTCACACGGACTGCAATGGTCGCGAATAAAAGTACCTTTAACTTCGAGGAGCTGACTAAAGTACCTCGATGCTTCATGTTTCATAATGGCGAAGTTCCCAATACTCATGATGCCGCTACACTGATGAAGGACAACGATGGAAAAGCAAAGCAGAGGTGATAAACAGAGATGTAAGATAAATGCAAAATGGAGGCACGTTCCATGCGTCATTGGAATGGGTGGCTCCCGGCACGCAGAGAAGTACAGGCATAAGTAGGCAGCTGAGAAGAACACAGCGTCATGAAGGGAGGAAGAAAGAAGCACAGGCATTCTGCAGGCACGCAACACTAAAGCAGGTAAGGTACGCCTGAATAAATGAAATTTGAACGAAGCGCAGCCGTTAGTAATGCTCAAGGGGCAACACGAATGAAAATGAGGAAGTGGAAAACAGCCACAGTTCAGAAAAAGCATTTCCAAAGTGAAAACAGCTCTTGAATAAAGGGTAGAGTTCAGAATAACATCTCCTAAGTGAACACCGCTCTTGAATAAAGGGTAGAAACTCTGCCTTTTGGTAAAAAAAAAATGTTCATCAAAAAAGCCACATCAGTTAGTTAAAACGGTGAAGAAAAGTTCTGTAAGTATTAGAAAGTCACTGACTCTTATTATGAACTACACAGAAAAATGCAGAAGGGTGATCAGGCCGACTGCAACTCTGTGAAAAGAACATCTGAAGAGACAGGATATTGTATGGTTGGGGCACTTGACGAAAAGGAGATCCACAAACAGTCAGCAGCCATTTAGTGAATAGAGAAGTGAATCCAGGGCAGAGAAGTAACATAAAAGGAGACTCACCAAGCTTGCAAAAAAGAAATGGCATGCCCGAGTTGAGGCTGACGGTGTCAATAGTCCCTGGTGGGGCTGGGGCTGCCAGCAGGTAAAGATATAATAGTATAAGCTTGGGTTCTTTGATGTAGTTGCAGAAAGAATATAAATTGCTGTAGAAGAATTTATTGAGAAGTAAGTCCTTCTAATATGAATCTACGCAGGGTTTGTAGTCCAAATCGTCGCCAATGTTACAAAGATATGGAAGTCCAGAGGTGGTAGGTTCCAAGTAGCTTTATTGAAGTATAGGTTACAGAGGTATGATGTTGTAGCCAGGATGGTAAGTAGGCCTGTAAGTATATCTGTAAGTTAGCCCCACCAGGAGCTGCCTTCCTGGCTGCTCAGCCTTCAGTCACCAACTGATTCAGTTCGCCCATCCAACATTCCATGACATATACAACGTTCCACACACAGGCTTTAGAGCAGGGGAAGAAAGAGAACAGAGAAGGAGAGAAACATTCACCTTACTACAGTTAGCATGTGCTTGGGGGTGTTCTAGATTTTTACGACTGGGTGGGGTCTTGGAACACTTGTGGGAATGTCTAATTTTTATTGCAAGTGGTTTGAAGAAAATCCATGGTGGGAAAGGGGGTTTTTGGGCAGGATTTGAAATTAGGCCTCTGCGAGGTAGCAGCAGTATTCTGCACGTTTTTGGGAGGGTAGTGTGGGGTGTTGTAGATTTTGGGGATTGTCATTTCTGAAAGTGTAATTTTTGCACTACACAGCCTACCTTATATTTTTTTTCTCCAAGGTGTATTTATCACTCACTGTTGTGTTTTTCGATCGACAATTACAGGCAAGCCTTTTACCCTGTGCCATCGTTGTACTACTCAGGCTTACAATTAGCGATCCGCAATTCCGCATCAGGCAGGCAGTGGACAGTGTGTCTGGTCACCAAGATTGATCGACGGACCATCCGATGGAATGAAGGAGTACCGCAAATAAGAGGAATGGCTGGATGCATCAACTTCACAAATTCAACGGGACAACTACAAAAAACAGCTACAGTATCCAAAATTCTCCTTATCTTTTAAATGATGTTCTTGTGAACTTGAACTTACTTCTATGAGTGTGACTCTGTGCGTTTGTTTGATCTCCGATTCAAATTCATCCCTCCAGCTATTTGATACGTCTTTGCTATGTTTAATAGTAATTTAATGTTCTAAGTGGTTATTCTCTCTGAGGGCAGAGAGGCAAGTAAAATTGCATAATGACTGCAGCCCTGTACTGTCAACTTGTTTCTTCGTAGTTACTAGTAAGTTGCAGTAAGTAGTAGTACTACTTTGCAGTAACCTAACCATCCATTTAGTAAACAACTTCTGGCATGCAGTAGTGCACTTCCTTCATGTCCCTTTAAAGATTTATCAATATCTTCAAATCCAAAGATTTGTTTCTCTTCATTTGGTGTTTGACTGTCCATGCTGTGTTTTTTTCCTCTCTACCAAACTTTCCCAAAAACCCACATTCCCATCCAATTTTCAAACCCTAACCCTCTTCCCCTGGGCTGTGTGGTACTTCATTGTGGTGTGACTGACAACAACAATAAATTCCACACACATACTGGTGAGGATAAGGTCAAAGCAACAATAATCATTACAATCTGAAGTTCATGTGCCCCATCGTGGATTGATAAGAACATCCTCCTCCTACACGACGTGAACAATCAAATGCGTACGTTACGTTGATGATGTCTCCTTTGCCTTCATTTCTTATAGCAGTCAAACTCCACGCAACTACTACTTATATTTACATCAATTTAGCACTGCTTAGGCTACAATTTAGGGCAATGTTCTCTACCGTACTATCTATTGTACTGTTTCTAATGCTACGCTCAGGCCACTCAATGTTTCATTTCCTTTTTTTTCATATGGTGATACTGCCAGTGTGTACCACTACTGCTACCAGCACAACAATGATTTTGCATCTGTCGAGGATTCAACTCAACAACCAACCTTAATCACCATTTGCAACGCAGACAGCCCTGGGGCTACCCCGATTCTCAAACACAAATCACAGGTAAGATACGCATATTGGAGAGGTAGTAGAATAATGGGCTAGGACTAAATTGGGAGGAGAGCAGAGACTGACAGTACTACTAGTAAAGTACAGTAGTAGGACTGCTGAATTGACTAACTCGGTTACTTGCATTTTGGTAGATTTCAGGACTAGATCTTTCATTCATGCTGGTAAATTTGAAGAAAACAAACGTCCAGTAACCACCGCCAACCCCCACACAAAATAATATATGAACACGTATACTGTGCTTTTGAAAAAAAAGTAATTATTAGAAAATATATACTTGTGTTGTTTTCAGCACAACAATAATAAAATAAATTACCCGAACTCAGCCCCCCTCCCGAACCCAACCAATGTCCAAAAGTCCCCTTTCCCAAACACCCAATTCCCACCCCACCAACAGTCTTTAAAAAAGGGGCAAGGGACAGTCACTTCCTCCAGTGGCGTAGTTCGGACAGCTGGTGCTGCACGTCACGCAGCTCTTTGCGGAGGTCCCGGAGCTGGCGCTGATGTTTTTCGCCCAACCTCTCCAGGTAGTCCACTCTTGTATGTAGCCGGCGCACATGAACCATCCAGGATCTGGGGCGGGGGGTGCGCTGATTTTGTTGCTGCTGCTGTGCGGCGGCGGCGGGAGGCTGTCGGGCCACGGCTCCGTTTGGCTGGAGGCTTCTGGCTGGTGGACCCGGGGGCAGTGGAGGAGGATGTACTGGTTGATGTCTCCTCATGCTCCCAAGCCCACAACCGCCGATACTCGGCAAAAATAGACTCCAGCTCACGGGCCCTGGCCCGGACAGCCATCTCCTTGCGGGTGAGCTTTTTTGGAGTAGCATCTATGAAGAAAGAAAGAAAAATATTGTAGCCAATAGTCTTTAACATAAAGTCAAAATAAAGTTGACACTCAGTAACACCTGCAAGTAGCAAACACAGTATAACATTTTGGCATGTATCTTTCCGCCGTCTTTGTAAGCCTGTGACATTACTGGGAGTTTCAGGAATTCCACTAGCAGCACTATGGGTGGACTCACTACTACATACATAGTCAGAGAGTACTAAAAAAGGGCTTTTTTTACTTTTTTTCTCTTGTTTTGCAAACGAAATTACTGGTATGTGAACTTGTGCTCGCCGCCATAATGGCAGCTCACTCAACTTTCACCCAAGAAATACAGACACAGGCCATGATGATGCAGACTCGTAGTACTTTAAGCAGTGCATGCAGGTGGGGATAGGAATGTCTTACTTTTCTATAGAGGTGGCACTGCCACTGGCCATACTTCATCCACTCAGCGTCTGCTCTACTACATCATACACCTCTGCTATCGATGAGGATAAAGTAGATAACATCCAGGCTTCCAAAGTACGTCTATCATTCTTCTTAATGTCTCAAATGTACCAAAATTTATTTTTGTCAACAAACAACTAACACCCGTTTCATTATATTTTGGAAACCGCTGTCTTCTTATCTTGAATTGCATTCAACAAAACCATTTTTTACACTCACAAATATTAAGACTCACTCGTCCTTCGTTTCACCCCTCTTTAACTTTTCGTTCTTCACATCCCTAAAGTACATCTGATATGACTTGGCTTCACAATAAAAGTTTGATAGCTGAGTTGAAGTGAAATAGAGGGGGCCATTGGTTACCCGAGAAGTACCGCCCCTAATGCTATTACAAGTCAAGGTTGACTGTCTTCTCCGTGATAGCCCAAAAAGTAGTTCTAAATTAGTAACTGTTCTTGACAGTACAGTGTACTTATACTAGTGTACTGTGTTCTGTACAGTACATCATACACTCCTTTGCGAGGCTACTCAAAAACATTTCAATGAGTAAGGAGTATAATAACTTACCACCGTCCGCCGCCGCTGAGTCTTCCCCCCAGCTCCTCCTGTTGGCGCCGCCGCATCCAGAGTAGACCCCTCCGCACTGCTGGCCCCGGCACTGGTGGTCATCTGTGCCGCATCAGATGTTGTGACGTCTAGGAAAAACATGTCATATTTTCAGATGCCATACACAACCCCCTATTCTGTCTCGTAATGGAAGAAAATGTTACATAACAAATTTTTTATTACTGGGATTGAAAAAAGTAACGGTTTTGGGGAGGAAGGTTTAACCTTTTATATGCTTATTCCATTAAATGCTACACTTCTTCTTATGACAACTGATGAATGCTTGCTTAACGTGCACCATATTTCTCATTACAGAAAGGAGATTCCATTGCCCTTCTGCCAGACGATTCACCAACTACTAGTAAGTCATCACTAGCAGTACTTTAAGTACTTTAAAGAAGGTGGGGGCCCCCGCACAGTTATTCTAATAATTTCATGTGTCTGTTAACTTTTATTTATTTATTTACTTATTTTATGCGATTTTTAGAGCGCGCAAATACCCAGATGGGTGTCTCGGCGCTATTGTAACAGAACTCTCACTGAGGAAGGAAAAAAATAAATTATGCTGAGAACAACCAGGTCTTGAGTTTTTTTCTGAAATTGATGAGTGTGGGAGCAGTTTTAATGTGGAGTGGTAACGTATTCCAGAGTTTAGCTGCCGAAGTGGAGAAATTTCTGTCTCCCCAATTGGCCCTTCTTGTACGTGGAACCCTCAGCAGATGGGCTGATGATGAGCGTAAAGTTTGTGAATGCTCAAGCAGGCGGAATGCTTTTTTTTAGAAATAGTGGGCCTTGGTTGTGGATGGCTTTGTAGGCTATGCATAAAGCCTTGAATTTAATTCGACTCCTCACTATAAGCCAATGCAGCTGTCGGATGTAGGGAGAAATGGATGTGAATTTGGGGATAGTTAGTAGAGTCCTGGCCGACGCATTTTGCACCGTCTGAAGTCTGTTGAGGACCTTTCCTTGGGCGTTTAATAAAAGGGCATTACAATAGTCTGTTTTCGAGAAAACCAAGGTACTGATTAGAGTTTTGCCCGCAGACGGAGGTAGGTATGGAATTAATTTTTTGATCCTTTTTAAAATGTAAAAGGATGAGGAAACTACAGAGTTGGCGTGTTGTTGGAAAGTCATTTTGTTGTCAAATATGACTCCTAGGTTGCGTACCTTGGTAACTGGTTGGGGGGGCGTTCCCATCTGAGGTGGCCACCATTGGGGGGACCAGATAGGTTGCAATCTCCCGAATGTCATCACCTCTGTCTTGTCAGAATTTATTTTAAGACAGTTGGATGACATCCAGGAGCTTATTGCCATCATTCCCTCTTGGAAGTTAGCCGCAACCGATATACCATCATTGTATACAGATAACATCAATTGGGTGTCGTCCGCATAGGTTGTTAGGGCGATTCCATAAGATTTTATAACCCTCGCTAAGTCCGAGACATAAATGTTGAAAAGTGTCGGACTTAGCGAGGAGCCCTGTGGTACTCCGCAAGGCAGAGAAAAGGTCTGGGAGATGTAATTGCCCATCTTCACTGTCTGAGGACGGTTGGCCAGAAATGAGGCAAGAAGCTCTTTGGCTTTGTTTTTTATTCCTAAGGCCGAGACACGGTCGATCAAGGTGACATGATCGACCGTGTCAAAAGCTGCGGAGAGATCTAAAAGTATTAATACCGCAGATCCTCCCTTATCCATTGTGGTCCTTATCTCGTCTGCTGCTTTTTGTAGCGCTGTCTCCGTTCCGTGACCTTGTCTGAACCCAAATTGGGTGTCGTCAAGTAGATTGTTGTCATTTATATAGTTCGAAAGTTGTGTGTTCATGATTTTTTCAAAAATTTTTGCAGGGAAAGGGAGACAGGCAATAGGTCTGTAACTGGCGGGAAGAAGAGGGTCTAGAGTGGGCTTTTCTAAAAGTTGTTTAATAATAGCCTCCTTCCAAACAGATGGATAAATGCCTGTTGAGAACATTGCATTGCAGATGGTGGTCAGAGCAGGGGAAATGGCTTCAGGGATGAGATTAAGGATGGGGGGTGGACAAGGGTCAAGGGGTGACCCCGATTTAGTACGAACAACAAGCTGTTGGATATGTTCCTGCGTAGTCTCTTCGAAGGCCAAAAAGTTTGGTGCGTTATTTGTAAAGGATGCCATAGGGGTAGGGGAAGAGGGAGAATGGGAGAAGGTCGAGAAGATGGCACTAACTTTATCTTCAAAGAATTCGGCTAAAAAGTCCGATAGGGACTGTGATCCTTCTAAACGCGGAGCAGGGGGGTTGGACAAATGAGTGACCACCTGAAATAGTTTTCCTGCAGAGTTTTTGGCCTGGTTAATTTGGGAGGTGTAAAAGAGAGTTTTTTTCGATGCAATGAGTTTTTTGTAGTTGGAGAGAGCGTTTTTGTAGGCAGTTTTATCGGTAGGACTGAAATGACGGCGCCACTGCCTTTCCAGGTTCCTACAGTATTGTCTCTGCAATCGTAGTGGTTCTGTAAACCAAGGGGCCGAGGGGAGTTTTCTACTGCGGTAGGATGTTTTGATGGGAGCTAGCTTATTACAAGCTGTGTTTAGATTGCTCAGATAGTTGGTGGATGCTAATTCAGGATCCTGCTCATTTGGGATAGTGCTGTCACGCATCATCTCCGCAAGATGGTCAAGATTAATATTTTTCCTGTCTCTGAAGGTGATAGGGGAAGAAGATGTAGAAGGGGGTGTGATGGGATTAATTTTAATGGAGAAGTGTACGGCTGCATGATCCGTCCAAACAAGGGGGATTACCTTGGAGACAGATATATTTGGATTGCTGGTAAATAGTCCATCTAAGGTGTGTCCCGCTTGATGAGTGGGTTCTTTGACAATTTTCAGGAGACCGGCTGCAGCTAAATCGTTGATTAGCAGCGATGTATTAAGTTTGAGTCATACTAATTTCATTAATGGGAATGTTGTTTAAACTTTAACGTCATCTTCATCCATCACCATTGCTCGCTCCAAATACTACTCTATTAAAAATAAAGAAATAATGTTTTCATTTCTTAATTGAAAATAAAACTTTAAAACTAACAAACACTGTGCGGTTTTTGTTCACGAGTGAGTGAGCGGAAGGTTTTGAAGTACTGCACTTGGCAGTCATGTTTCAGTGACTCAGATAGGCCGGGACTCGGCAGTAGTCTTCTTCTGTTCTTCTGGGTCGTAAAATCATTGGTCAGACACACTAGATAGTCGGTCAGGGGATTGGGGGGTTCAACTTCTGTTTGGACTGAGCTATGTCGAAAGTCAAACTGCACCTATCATCAACAATGTCCTATTTCTCTTGTCCATACTTCTTTGTGTGCAGAATAGTCCCTAAAACACTAGCGGTATGGGATGTGCTCCTCTCAAATCAAAAAGGCAACTGCTACCTTTTACTTGGTGTAAACATGACATTTTGTTGTTGGAAATTGTCAAAGCACTTACATTAAGAAGACTGGAATAGACAGCAAGGGCAACCCAGAGGACTGCACTCAGTGCCTAGAGCTATTGTTGGATCAGAGTTTTGTTTCACACCGTTTGCCGACTGGGCAAGCTTAGCTACCTACACAGACCGACTCATAATCGTAAATAGTAGTAGCACAGAGAGTGATGGTAGAGGCAGGATAACAACGTAGAAAGTAGTCTACATTAGAAGAAGATCAAAGACTATTTTGTAAAACATAGAATTATTAGGAAACAGTTTGTAATGAATAAGAGCTGTAAAAGTTAGGGAAGTATAAGTATTAATATAACAATAGAACAACTTACTGGGGCAGCAGAAGAGCCTGCAAGGGACTGATCCTGTCCACCTTCTTCCACCGGAGTCTCTGTCGCCGCCGGCCCTTGCCCCTGGGAGTTGCTGGTGAACATGAAATAAAGAAACACAACATGGATGATTGTTTTTTGGAAATATTTGATTTCTTTGAACGCAATCTAAAATTATGTCAGGGAAACAAATTAACAACAATTGCATCTGATCTGGTCAACTAGGAGGATAGTAGTAGAGTATTGTAGGATTCGCAGACCGTCTAATAGGACAGTTATATAATTCACTAACTACACCAACAACAAAAAGGTTCTACTACGACAGTATAATCACTCAGCAGCACGAGACATCGCGTGACAGACACAGTCTTTCATCATGATTGCAGACCTCTAACAAATGTCCTATAACAAGTAATAAATAATATACTCAACGTATCAATCCATCACTATCTCTTCAAAGTGGCAGCAGCAGGAGTACAAAGAAGGACTAGACTTGAGTCTACTGTCTCTAGCATTATTCAGTAATGCTCTCAAATGAGTAAAAAGTTGCAAACAAGTAAACATAGTAGCAACGCCGATAACCAGGCGAGCACCTGCAATGACAGAAGCTATTTAAAGATTAATTTACGTGAAATGTAATCAAATCAGCAGCATTCGAACTCTTTAGGAAAAAAATAGATTAGCAATATAACAGAGCAGAAGAAAAAAAGTAGTTATTAAATAGCTACTTACCAAGGCCAGGGATCTCCAATCCTCGCAGGTCGAGCATGTCATGCTCCTGGTCCGGGAAGTCACTCCACCGGTGCGTCGCTTGCTGTTAGATGCGCCGAACCCCAGACTCCTCATACATGCCCCGGCACACCTTCTCCCACAGCTGGCGACGCTCCCGTAGGCCGTAACCGGAAGCAATCCGCCCACCTGCTGCCACGGTCTTAGGGAGGTGGACTTGAACAAAAACCATCAAGGCGGCCACCTCCACCGCAGAGAAGATCTCCCGGGCCTGGACTTCCTCCCCCCTCAAATGCCCGCAAGGGAGCCGGGTACGGGGTGCTGGGCCCTTCCCCTTGCCCTTGTCGGCTCCCTTAGCCATGGTCCTGGGCACAAGAAGAACGAAAGAAGAATAGGTGTGGAAAAAAAATAAGAGAAAGAGCAAAAGAAATAAAGTAGGTGATAAAGTAACAAAAAATGTAAAAAAAACACAAAATATAGATGTAGGAAATTGTAGAGATAGATAATAAGCAAAAAGAAGCAAAAAAAAATTCAGAAAAACATAGGATTACAAAGATGTAAGATAGAAAGGTAGCATGCCCAAAAACCATAGCAATGAATGAAAAACTAGATGGCGGCGCCCATAGAGGACCGCGTGGGTAAGTTTGCGCGATATTTTCCCAGCGAGCACGCAAAAACACACATGAACCCATAATAGCGCGCTGCACACAACTCGAGATTGCCAATAGCACCCAGAACCTGAAATACGCAATGCACACAAGATGGCCGCGCCCATGTACAACCACATGGGTAACTTCGCGGTCGTTGCGCTGAAAGCGGCCCGCGAAGACGCAAAAAACCCTGCAAACACGCAAAAAAAAGCACCTAATTTGCTCGATTTCGCGCAAAAGTTCAAGCTAATTTGTAACCATTCCCTTGTAACCATTCCCTGTAGTGCTTCCTGAGGGGCCCCTCCAGAGTTCAGTTGCCTACTTGCAACTATTCTCTGACCCTGCTCTGACCCTTATAGCAGGGTCAATCAATCAATCAATCATAGCATTTATATAGTGCACTACTCACCCTCAAGGCGCTTGGGGAGGGAGGGGTCCGCCACTGCTCGAGCTGCTTCCTGAAGGCGAGGTGGTCTTGGGTCAGGCGGAGGTGGGTCGGGAGGGAGTTCCAAGTCTTGGCGGCCAGGTGGGAGAAGGATCTTCCTCCTGTTGTGGGTCTTCGGATGCGGGGAACGGCGGCGAGGGTGTGGCTGGTCGATCGAAGGTGGCGTGTGGGAGCGTAGAAGTTGAGGCGGCTGTTGAGGTAACTCGGGCCTTGGTTGTGCAGGGCTTTGTGTGCGTGGGTTAGGAGGCGGAAGGTGATTCTCTTGTTGATCGGGAGCCAGTGCAGGTCTCTCAGGTGTCTGGAGATGTGGCTTCGTCTGGGGATGTCGAGGATGAGTCTTGCTGAGGCGTTCTGGATTCTCTGGAGTCTCTTCTGGAGCTTGGCGGTGGTTCCGGCGTAGAGGGCGTTGCCGTAGTCCAGACGGCTGGTGACGAGGGCCTGGGTGACCGTCTTCCTGGTCTCGTTGGGGATCCACCGGAAGATCTTACGTAGCATGCGCAGGATGTTAAAACAAGATGAGGAGACGGCGTTGACTTGTCTGATCATGGAGAGGGAGGAGTCCAGGATGAAGCTCAGGTTGCGTGCGTGGTCTGTTGGTTTGGGTGCGGAGCCCAGGGTGGGTGGCCACCACGAGTCGTCCCAGGCGGAGGGCGAGGAGCTCAGAATGAGAACTTCCGTCTTGTCTGAGTTCAGTTTCAGACGGCTGGTCATCATCTATTCGGCTACGTGTTTCATCCCTTCGTGTAGGTCGGCTCTGGCGGTGGCGGGGTCGTTGGTCAGGGAGAGGATCAGCTGTGTGTCATCAGCGTAGGAGATGATGTTGAGGTTGTGTTGGCGTGCGATGGCCGCAAGGGGGCTCATGTAGACATTGAAGAGGGTGGGGCTGAGCGAGGAGCCTTGAGAAACGCCGCAGATGACTTAGGTGGCCTCTGACCTGAACGGGGGTAGGCGGACTCTCTGTGTTCTTCCAGCGAGGAAGGAGATGATCCATTCCAGTGCCTTCTCCTGGATTCCGACGTTCCTGAGGCGTTGCACTAGGGTGCGGTGGCAGACAGTGTCGAATGCCGCGGAGAGGTCTAGGAGGATGAGGGCCGCTGTTTCTCCGTTGTCAAGCAGGGCACGGATGTCATCGGTGGCAGCGATGAGGGCGGTCTCGGTGCTGTGGTTGGCCCTGAAGCCCGACTGTGAGGGGTCGAGGGATCCATTCATCTCGAGGAAGGCGGCCAGCTGCTTGTTGCTGTCAGAGAATAGTTACAAGTATGGTACCATGCTCCTGTAAAAAAGAAATTAAACTGCAACAGGAAGCACTTACAGCCAAGAAAGCAGGTGCCAGACTTGAAGATCAAATTCAGTGACACATTCACCAGCCCCAAATTAATTCATCTCAGTTGAGGCTGGGCAGGTGTGCTTTCCCCCCCATAATCTACAGTGGTGAACCAGAAGTTGCTGTGATGAACCAGAGGGTGGCTGTGCTGAACCAGAGGGTGGCAGTGATGAACCAGAGGGTGGCAGGGATGAACCAGAGGGTGGCAGTGGTTAACCAGAGGGTGCTGTGATGAACCAGAGGATGGCAGTGATGAACCAGAGGGTAGCAGTCTTGAACCAGAGGGTGGCTGTGATCAATCAGAGGGTGGCAGTGATGAACCAGAGGGTGGCACTGGTGAACCAGAGGGTGCTGTGATGAACCAGAGGGTGGCAGAGATGAACCAGAGGGGGACAGTGATGATCCAGAGGGTGGCAGTGGCAAACCAGAAGGTGGCAGTGATGAACCAGAGGGTGGCAGTGATGATCCAGAGGGTGGCAGTGGCGAATCAGAGGGTGGCAGTAATGACCCATAGGGTGTTGTGATGAACCAGAGGATAGCAGTGATGAACCAGATGGTGACAGTGATGAACCAGATGGTGCTGTGATGAACCAGAGGGTGGCAGTGATGAGCCAGAGGGGGACAGTTATGATCCAGAGGGTGGCAGTGGCAAACCAGAGGGTGGCAGTGATGAACCAGATGGTGACAGTGATGAACCAGAGGGTGGCAGTGGTGAACCAGAGGGTGGCATTGATGAACCAGAGGGTGACAGTGATGAACCAGGGGTGGCAGTGGTGAACCAGAGGGTGGCAGTGATGAACCAGAGGGTGGCAGTGGTGAACCAGAGGGTTGCAGTGATGAACCAGAGGGTGGCAGTGATGAACCAGAGGGTGGTCGTGGTGAACCAGAGGGTGACAGTGGTGAACAAGAGAGTGACAGTGGTGAACCACAGGGTGGCTGTGGTGAACCAGAGGGTGACAATGCTGAACCAGAGGGTGACAGGGGTGAACCAGAGGGTGGCAGTAGTGAACCAGAGAGTGCTTTGATGAACCAGAGAGTGACCGTGGTGAACCAGAGGGCGCTGTGATGAACCAGAGGGTGGCAGTGGTGAACCAGAGGGTGGCAGGGGTGAACCAGAGGGTGGCAGTGGTGAACCAGAGAGTTCTATGATGAACCTGAGGGTGGCAGGGGTGAACCAGAGGGTGACAGGGGTGAACCAGAGGGTGGCCGCGATGAACCACAGGGTCGCAAACAGGCTGGACATGGAGAAACAACATGGTTGCGACCGTTGCGACCACACAAGTAAGTTTGCGTTCCCGAACTTGTAAAAAAACCCTTCCAAACTGGCAAAAACCCTCGAGAACATACAGAAAAAAAAATTGTGCACGAATTTGCAGATTTTGGGGATTGCAAGATCGATTTCGCGTGAATTCGCGGACCGCGAATTTGCACATTTCACCCATACTTAGTTAAAAGTTGATGTTAATTTCTTATCGCCTGCTTTTTGGATCACATTGCAGATTTGGCTGGTCGTTGAAAATATGGGGAAGTGGTGTTTTAGTTGCTTTTTTCCATGGGAACGCCTACTTTGCATATCATTAGCGTTAGTTGTGGCTCTCATTTGTGGTGATTTGTTTGGCAGTAGGTGTCGATGGAAAATTGGTGAGATTTGCAGTTTTAACCAGGTTGAGAATGGGATGATAATTTAAAAACACAGAAAAAAGATAGGTTTAATTGCTTTTTTCCATGGGAACGCCTACTTTGCATATCATTAGCGTTAGTTGTGGCTCTCATTTGTGGTGATTTGTTTGGCAGTAGGTGTCGATGGAAAATTGGTGAGATTTGCAGTTTTAACCAGGTTGAGAATGGGATGATAATTCAAAAACACAGAAAAAAGATAGGTTTAATTAACATTATAATTAGAAATTAGCATTTAAAAAACCTTTGAAATTCACTCAAAAAAACATAAGTTTTAGGCACGTTATATTAGAAATTAGCATTTAAAAACATTGAAATTCACTGAAAAAACCATAGGTTCCAGGGACGTTATAGTTAGTTGGACATTTCACTCATACAAAACCATGGAAATTCCCTTGTTACAGTTAGTTGAGCTAACTATAACTTGTGCAACCACAATGCACTGAGGATGAAGTCACATATTACATTATTCATGACCTGGTCAGTGACATCACTGATGACATCACTGGTGACATCTTAAATGACATTGCTGCCATATTGGTTAGGTTGTGTATGATTTGCGTACTGTATGTAAAAGGTGCGCAGTTCTCATTTCACTTTTTTAAATAATTTTAAATATATGATATACTATAAATTTCTTAAATCAGTTTTATATGATTTATTCTGAGTTCAAAAGTCATATTTCCTTAAATAGTATAAAGTTACGAGAGCCACAACCATCCTACGCAACGTCACTTATGTATTTCCAGGGGTCACGCCAGGTGAGCGAATCCACCGTAAAATATTTTGTTTTAATAACTTTATTATATATATTATAACAAGAGATTAATTTACACAATTGTTAACATCATATATTCGTTAATGTGTAAAGATATAATTTTTTTAAATATATTTTTGGGGTTTCGTGTAGGGCGCGCGCCGATTGCTGGTCGGGTACGCGTCCGTGGTCTACACTCAAAATATCGAGTTTTTAATATTGAGTTACATTAATATCGAGTTCAAAAATATAAAATGGACACAATATCGAATGGACAGAGTATAGACTATAAAAATATCAAATAGAGTAGCATTAATATCGAATCAAAAATATAGAATGGACAAAATATCGAATGGACAGAATATAGACAACAAAAATATAGAATGGACAGAATGTAGACAGCAAAAATATCGAGCGCGGGGGATAAGTAAATATTAATTTTTTAAAGTATTTTTTATGTGAGTATATGTGCGAAAAGTGTATATTTATTTTATAATTTATTTTAATTAATTAATTTTATGGTATTTAATTTTTTGCGTCACATAATTCTGTAGCGGGTTGTGGGTTTATAGGGGAAAAGGGTGGGAAGTAATTTAATTATAATTAATTAAATATGTTAATGTATTTATTGGTATTTATTTTGAATTAATTGTTAAATAATAATTAATTGGTAATTTTAATTAATTAATTAATTGATATTTATGTTAATTTTATTAATGTATTTCCTCTAGCGGGTTGTGGGTTTATAGGGGAAAAGGGTGGTAAGTAATTTAAATATAATTATTTACATTTTTAAATGTATTTATTGGTATTTATTTGGAATTAATTGATATTTAAATTTTTTATTGGTAATTAATTAAAATATATTTGGTAATTAATTTTAATTAATTGGTTAATTGATAATATGTAAATGTTATTGATGTATTTTCTGTAGCGGGTTGTGGGTTTATAGGGGAATAGGGTGGGAAGTAATTTAATTATAATTAATTACATTTTTAAATTTATTTATTGGTATTTATTTGGAATTAATTGATATTTCAATTTTTAATTGGTAATTAATTAAAATATAATTGGTAATTAATTTTAATTAATAGTTGAATTGATAATTATGTTGATTTTTTTAATGTATTTTCTGTAGCCGGTTGTGAGTTTATAGGGGAATAGGGTGGGAAGTAATTTAATTGTAATTAATTAAATATTGTTATTTATTTATTGGTTTTCTTTTGTTGTAATTTTTAATAATTTTGTAATTGTTAATAATTAATTGTTAATTGGTAAATAAGTTGTATTAATATTTTGTGAATTGTGAATTGATGAATTATTATATTATATAAAATTGTTAATTACTTTGAATTAATTTGTATTTTGTATGAATATTTAATTTATTTGTATTCATATATGAAGTATTTACTTTCCCTACTGTTGCACTTTCTGGAGTGGGAATAGTAAGTTTTACCCTTCCGCTATCCAATGCTTTCCCTACTGTTGCACTCACTGGAGTGGGAATAGTAAATTTTTATGCCTACGCTATCCAACGCTTTCCCTACTGTTGCACTCTCTGGAGTGGAAATAGTAATTTTTACCCCTACGCTATCCAATGCTTTCCCTACTGTTGCACTCTTTGGAGTGGGAATAGTAATTTTAACTCTCCCACTATCCAACGCTTTCCCTACTGTTGCACTCACTGGAGTGGGAATAGTAATTTTTACCCCTACGCTATCCAACACTTTCCCTACTGTTACACTCTCTGGAGTGGGAATAGTAATTTTAACCCTCCCTCTATCCAACGCTTTCCCTACTGTTGCACTTTCTGGAGTGGGAATAGTCATTTTTACCCCTACGCTATCCAATGCTTTCCCTACTGTTGCACTCACTGGAGTGGGAATAGTAAATTTCATGCCTACGCTATCCAACGCTTTCTTTACTGTTGCACTCTCTGGAGTGGAAATAGTAATTTTTACCCCTACGCTATCCAACACTTTCCCGACTGTTGCACTCCTTGGAGTGGGAATAGTCATTTTAACCCTCCCGCTATCCAACCCTTTCCCTACTGTTGCACTTTCTGGAGTGGGAATAGTCATTTTTACCCCTACGCTATCCAATGCTTTCCCTACTGTTGCACTCTTTGGAATTGGAATAGTAATTTTAACTCTCCCGCTATCCAACGCTTTCCCTACTGTTGCACTTTCTGAAGTGGAAATAGTAATTTTTACCCCTACGATATCCAATGCTTTCCCTACTGTTGCACTCACTGGAGTGGGAATAGTAATTTTTACCCCTACGCTATCCAACACTTTCCCTACTGTTGCACTCTCTGAAGTGGGAATAGTAATTTTAACCCTCCCGCTATCCAACGCTTTCCCTACTGTTGCACTTTCTGGAGTGGGAATAGTAATTTTTACCCCTACGCTATCCAATGCTTTCCCTACTGTTGCACTCACTGGAGTGGGAATAGTACATTTTATGCCTATGCTATCCAACGCTTTCCCTACTTTTGCACTCTTTGGAGTGGGAATAGTAATTTTAACTCTCCCGCTATCCAACGCTTTCCCTACAGTTTCACTCCCTGGAGTGGGAATAGTTTTTCTTACCCCTATGCTATCCAACGCTTCACCTACTGTTGCACTCACTGGAGTGGGAATAGTAAATTTTACCCCTACGCTATCCAACACTTTCCCTACTGTTGCAATCTCTGGAGTGGGAATAGTAATTTTAACCCTCCCGCTATCCAACCCTTTCCCTACTGTTGCACTTTCTGGAGTGAAAATAGTAAATTTTACCCCTACGCTATCCAATGCTTTCCCTACTGTTGCACTCACTGGAGTGGGAATAGTAAATTGTATGCCTACGCTATACAACGCTTTCCCTACTGGTGCGCTCTTTGGAGTGGAAATAGTATTTTTACCCCCAAGCTATCCAACACTTTCCCTACTGTTGCACTCTTGGGAGTGGGAACAGTATTTTTAACCCTCCTGCTATCCAACCCTTTCCCTACTCTTGCAATTTCTGGAGTAAGAATAGTAATTTTTACCCCTATGCTATCCAATGATTTCCTTACTGTTGCACTCTTTGGAGTGGGAAAAGTAATTTTAACTCTTCCGCTATCCAACGCTTTCCCTACTGTTGCACTCGCTGGAGTGGGAAAAGTAATTTTTACCCCTACGCTATCCAACTCTTTCCCTACTGTGGCACTCACTGGAGTGGGAATAGTAATTTTTACTCCTACGCTATCCAACACTTTCCCTACTGTTGCACTCTCTGGAGTGGGAATAGTAAGTTTTACCCTCACGCTATTCAACGGTTTCTCTACTGTTGCACTCTCTGGAGTGGGAATAGTAATTTTTACCCCTACGCTATCTAACGCTTTCTCTACTGTTGTATTTACTGGAGTGGTAATAGTAAATGTTACTCTCCTGCTATCCTATGGTAAAAATATAGTATATTTTGTATTAATATTACATTTATATATATATATATATATATGTTAAAAAATGTAATTGTATGTTTATTTATTTTTTACTTAAATAATTATTTATTAATTTTAAGGTTATTTAAGTATTTTAAGTATGTTAGGTTAATTATATTTATTATGTCATTACTTTTACATTACTTTTAAGATATTTTTAAAATTCGATATTTTGACTAACTATACTTTTTTACATCGATATTTTTGATTCAATATTTTTGTACTTACCTGTTTGGAGATAAGAAGTCGATATTTTGGTATTCTATATTTTTTAATCGATATTTTGCTACATCAATATTTATACAGTGATCCTGCGTCTGTTTTGCGCCAGGTACGTGAATTCAATGTGACTTCAAACGAAAGCATTTCATTGGTTTAGAAGTTTGTGATTCTAGAACTTGTAGGACCCCACCCAAATTTTGCATTCTTTCAACAACATCTATAGTGACACAGGTCTTGTGTTTTCTCTCTTCTTTTCTCTTTTTTTTTGGTGTGTTTCTTTTATATCAGCTGAAAATAGCTTTTTCTAATCCTGCTCAACAGCGTCTTCCACAATAAGGAGAAGAGTTGGAAGAACCAGTTTAACAAAGCTACAAGAGTATCATTTGGGCCTTTTTTTCCATTCCTGCTGGTGAGAAGGAAGTGAATGCACGTAAGGTGACATGCACAATCTGTGACAAGGTCCTCTCATGCGTATCAGACAAGAAATCCTCTTGTGGGACATCATTAATGCTTAAACACCTTCAAATGATACATCCACTGCCTCTTGCAAGAGAACAACATTCTTGAGACCTTTTAAAAAAGGCATCTCAAGATGATCAAGTTGCAGGGCCAAGCACGTCATCAGGTTCCTCCATTACTCCAAGAACCCATTTTGTACCTGAAATTGCTGGAGTGGAGCAGCGTTGTATTAAATGTAAAAAAGTTCTTTGATATGGAGAGCAATTGGTGGATCCTATCGTGTTTGCTGTTAAAACCCACCATTGTTAATTTGTTTAATTTTTTTATTTTTGCAATGACTTCCTAATTGCTAAATATTTCAAACGTTTTCTCCGTTCATTCTGTTGATGTTTTCATTGATTTTTAAAGAAACAACCAAAAAAAGACAAACAATTGTTGAAAAAAATACAAAAACAATTCAAATTAGAACAAAAGAAGAAAAGAAGAAAAAAAATATTTAATATTTGTTCTTATAGAACTGCCTATTTGGAAATAGACAAATGTGTATGTGCTGTATGAACTGCGGCAAGTGAAATATATGGAAAAGTGCATATGTCATGCATGTGTGATTGCATGAGTGCATGCGTAGTGCCTGGGTGATTGGAGAACTGCATGTGTACTACCTGAGTGATTGCATGGGTGCATGGGTAGTGCCTGTGTGATTGCATGAGTGCAGGGGAAAAGCCTGCGTGATTAGAGGAGTGCATCAATACTGCCAGAGTGATTGAAGGAGTTCATGAGTAATGCCTGGGTGATTGCATGAGTGCACGGGTAGCAGCTGGGTGATTGGAGGAGTGCATAGGTAGTGCCCGGGTTATTGCATGAGTGCATGGGTACTGGCTTGGTAATTGGACGAATGCATAGATAGTGCCTTGTTGATTGGAGGAGTGCAAATATAGTGCCTGCGTGAATGGAGGAATGCATAGGTAGTGCCTTGGTGATTGGAGGAGTGCAAGAGTATGCCTGGTTTATTACGAGTGCATAGCTAGGGCCTGGGTGATTAAATGAGTGCAGGTGTAGTACCTGGGTTATTCCTTGAGTATTGCCTGGGTGATTGCATGAGTGCAGGAGTAGTGCCTGGGTGAATGTATGAGTGCATAGGTAGTGCCTGGGTGATTCTATAAGTGTAGGGGTACTGTCTGTGTGATTAGAGGAGTGCATTGGTAATGCCTGGGTGATTGCATGAGTACAAGGATAGTGTCTGGGTTATTGCAAGATTGCAGGGGTATTGCCTAGGTGATTATATGAGTGCTTGGATGATTGCATGAGTGCATAGATAATGTGTGGAGTGTTGAAGAAATGCATGGGTACTGCCTGAGTGATTGAATTAGTGCAATGGTAATGCCTGTGTGATTGCATGTGTGCAGGGGTAATGTCTGGGTGATTAGAGGAGTAAATAAGAACTGCCTGAGTGATGGAAAGAGTGCATGAGTAATGCCTGGGTGATTACATTTGTGCAGGCGTAATGTCTGGGTGATTGGAGGAACAGATGGGTATTGCCTGAGTTATTGACGGAGTACATGGATAATGTTGGGTGATTGGAAGAGTGTACGGGTAGTGCCTTGATGATGGGAAGACTGCATGGGTAGTCTTTGGATGATTGCATGAGTACACCAGAAGTGTCTGAATGCATGTATGAGTGCATTGGTAGTACCTGAGTGATTGCATGAGTGCATAAGTAGTGATTTAGTGATAGGTGCAGTACATGGGTAGGTCCTGGGTTATTGCATGAGTGCATAGGTAATGAGGTAAATCGAATTTTATATGACCAGGTATGTCCCCTAACGTGTACCCCAACGTCCCATGTACATGCATGACCTCCGTGCATTTTCCCTCCATGGCCGAAAATGAAGACGCAAATGCATTTGCGTCCAACGTTAACATGTTATCTACCAAGTTCTCCAAGAAAGCAACATTAATCTGGTTTCTAAACCTATGTTGCCAACGTCTTTACATGGTGCACTTTTAACGCGAAGCCATGTTTTCCTGAATTGAGGCTCCGAAGTCTCTTCTGTTTCTGAAAGCTGCTGTTCTGGTATGCATCCCTGACCTCTGCCTTACTTCCTTTCCAGCGAAGCGGTGCCCGGCTCGGCCTGGCCTGCCTGCCTGCCAAGACCGTATTTTGCCTACAAGTTATCTGCTCAGCCTCCTCGAAAACACATTCCAGTCTAATGAAATAGGTAAACATATTGCCGGCTGCGGAGTAGAGGGCCCTGCCTTCCTGTCTCCATGCAAGTAATTTACAGCACCCGTTACCATGGTAGGCCCATGGCCCCCGCGCATTGTACCAAAACACGTATGCACTCCCTAGCATTCAGTAATGTATGGCCCCTGCTCGAGAGACCTTTCACTCCAGACACGACATCCTCCAAACATGAGATATCAGATAGGTTATAGGTATAGGTCCTCCTGACATCCCAGACATCGAGACTCTTCTACTGGAACTAAAGTCAAAGCCCCCAGCTCTCCCCAGTTACACGTCATGCCAGCTGCGCGCGCATCCAGGTCGTAAGTTTCTGCTGACCCTGCAAACTTTCTCTATACATCCACCCACTTATGACGTTTCTTGTGACGTTTCTCTGACATGTCACGTACACGCCCACGTGTACGCCTTCTTACACGCCTCCTGCTACGCACATGTGTTCTTATCTTTTACTTTTCACTTGTCACGCCTACTGTATTCAATGCAATTATACTGTTTTACTACATATATTGTGTGATGTTAATAAACTATGAGATTGTCCCTTCCTGAACCTTAGTGGTGATGGAACCCGATGTCCCCTGCCTCGAGGCATCCCATTAAAGCCCGTATGACTCAGATACCACGGACTCTGCCTCTCATTTGATTGAGCTATCCCTCTTGTTTATTTAATGCATGAAAAATGGTCCGGTAAATTTTATTTACCACAGTAGTGCCTAGGTGAATGCATGAGTGCAATGGTAGGGCCTGGGTGATTGCATGAGTGTTTAGGTAGTACCTGGTTGATTGTATAAGTGTCTGGGTATAGCCGTTGTATAGGTAATGTATAGGTAATGCCTGGTTGATTGCTTGAGTGCAGGGGTAGTGCCGAGTGATTAGATGAGTGCATAGGTAGTGCCTGGGTGATTTTATAAGTGCATGGGTACTGCCTGAGTGATTGAAGGAGTG
This sequence comes from Lissotriton vulgaris, assembly GCF_964263255.1. Classification (NCBI taxonomy): domain Eukaryota; kingdom Metazoa; phylum Chordata; class Amphibia; order Caudata; family Salamandridae; genus Lissotriton; species Lissotriton vulgaris. The sequence goes on from NW_028253939.1 coordinate 112,449, forward strand.
CATGGGTAATGCCTATGTGATTACATGAGTGGAGGGATAAAGTATGGGTGGTTGGAAGAGTGCATCAGTATTATCTGTTGATTGCATGAGAGGATGGGTAATGTATGGGTGGTTACATGGGTATAGGGGTAGTGCCTGGTTTATTGGAGGAGTGCATAGGCAGTGCCTGGGTGATTTTATACATGCATGGGTACTGGCTGGGTTATTGGAGGAGTGCATGGATAGTGCCTGGGTGATTGGAGGAGTGCAACAATAGTGCCTGGGTTATTGCACAAGTGCATAGCTAGTGTCTGAGTGATTGCATGAGGGCAGGGGTAGTACCTGGGTTATTGCATGATTGCATAGGTAGTGCCTGGGTGATTGCATGAGCGCAGTAGTAGTGCCTTGGTGATTGCATGAGTGCATAGTTGGTGCCTGGGTAATTTTATTAGTGTAAGGGTACTGGCTGATTGGAGGAGTAATGCTTAGGTGATTGCATGAGTGCAGAGGTAGTGCCTGGGTGAATAGGGACGTGTATAGGTAGTGCCTTGGTGATTTTATAAGTACATGGGTACTGGCTAGGTGATTGGAGGAGTGCATGGGTAATGCCTTGGGGATTGCATGAGTGTGGGTGTAATGTCTGGGTGAATGGAGGAGTGCCTGGGCAATGTCTGGGTGATTGCAAAAGGGCAGGGGTAGTGTCTGGGTGGTTGCACAAGTGTAGGGGTAGTGGCTGGTTGACAGGAGGAGTGCATAGGTAGTGCCTGGGTGATTTTATAAGTGCATGGGTACTGCCTGAGTGATTGAAGGAGTGCATGGGTAATGCCTAGATGACTGCATGAGTGCAGGGGTAATATATGGATGATTGGAAGAGTGCATAGGTATTGTCTAGGTGATTGCATGAGTGCAGGGGTAACGTCATTGTGGTTCCATGAGTGTAGGATTAGTGCCTCAGTGATTGGAGGAGTGCGTAGGTAGTGTCTAGGTGAATATTTGCGAGCAGGGGTAATGTCTGGGTTGTTACATGAGTGTAGGGGTAGTGCCTAGGAGATTGGAGGAATGCATTGGTAGTGCCTAGGTGATTTTAAAGGTGCATGGGTACTGGCTGGGTGATTGGAGAAGTGTATGGATAGTGCCTGGGTGATTGGAGGAGTGCAAGGGTATTGCCTGGGTTATTGCATTAGTGCATTAGTGCATAACTAGTGCCTTGGTGATTGCATGAGTACAGGGGTAGTGCCTGGGTTATTGCATGAATGCATAGGTAGTGTCTGGGTGAGTGCAGGAGTGCAGGAGTCATGCCTAGGTGATTGCATGAGTGCATAGGTAGTGCCTGAGTGATTTTATTAGTGCAAGGGTACTGGCCGGGTGATTAGAGGAGTGGATGTGTAATGCCTGGGTGATTGCATTAATGCAGGGGTAGGGCCTGGGTGATTAGGGGGAGTGCACATTTAGTCCCTGGGTGATTAGGGGGAGTGCAAATTTAGTCCCTTGGTGATTTTATAAGTGCATGGGTACTGGCTAGGTGATTGGAGGAGTGCATGGATAGTGCCTGGGTTATTGCAAAACTGCATAGATAGTGCCTGTGTGATTGCATGAGTACAGGTGTAGGGCCAGGAGTGCATGGGTAGTGCTTAAAGGACTGGATGAGTGCAGTAAAATTGGCTCTAAACATTATTTCACATTATCATGCTTATTGCATTGCTTCTTCTTACTTTTTTACTAATGTAGACACAAAACTAAGTGGAACTATTTTACAGTAGGTTTGTTGTAAACTGAATTTAAAATCTATTCAAACTTGACCATTTCCTTCTGTAAAAAGGAAGAAGAAATAGTTATTGAATATAATATTATAGTTTTAAGAACATTAAATAATTTTAGAATTACATAACATTTTCAGTTTCCCTCTTTTGCTGTGCTCAGATTCTACTGAATTTCACCATGCACAGTGATTTCAATATAGATCATCATACAATCGCGGGTAAAAAACAATCAACCAGATTGTACAAAAAAAGCAAATCAGTGTTGAATATTATTTAGAACATGTGTATCTATATGCTTACCTATCTATAGTTTCAAAAGTGTACATTTTGAACAATGTACACTCTCATTAAAGTGCGATAATTTATATCATATAATATGAAGACGAAAAATATAAACTACTTGTTTCTAAACACAATTTTCCAAATGCAATAAGAATTAGCACAAACAATATTCTAAACACTAATTGTTCACATCTTTCCAATAGGCCGAATAAGGTTTCCAAATCTTTTCAATGAAAATATCCAAAATAAACGTGTTAATTCCTGTTCTCATCTTCACAATAAGGCAGAATGATGGTTTCAAAACTTTGGCATCAATATTATCAGATATAAATTTGGTAATTCGTAAGGTAACCTACATTTGTTGATAAGATTTCTGATTCACAATGAGAACATTTCACATCTTGAATAGCTGATTTTACTAATTTATGAAAAGGCGCTGATTTGCAATCTAGTATTTTCAAGTATATGAATCATTCAGTGTCTATTTCAGTGATAGAAGGAAATGAACACTCTTCACAGTTATGATCCTATCTGTAACTTAATCCAAATATATTTTCAATTTCTAATCCTTCATCTTCCAATACTCCAAGTATAAATATAAGAAATTCTTGTGCATCTTGTTGTATATTCAATGTAAATTTCAAAAGATGCTGAAAGCCAGAAGCAGTATGGATGTTAGTTATATCAGTTACCAACATTTGAAAAATAGAATGTAGTAAAGAACATCATCTTTTTTCTCGATTTTCCATAATTTCATGATAAAGATCTTGTAGATAAAAGACTACATTCACAATTACATTAGCATAGCAGTTGATACCTGAACTATTTTCTAACTGGTATCCTACAATATCATCAAAAATGTCCATTTTCATTTTCTTTGCAGCTGCATCATTCTCTTGAATTGTTTTTTTTAAATCTCAGTAGAATGTTTGTCATACTTCTATTTTTGACACACTACACGTTTCTCTTATAGAGGATATGCACCTAAGTTAGGAGCATAAAGTCTTCTTAACCGATTGTACTCTCTAACTAACTAACACAATTTGCATCAGCAGTAATCTTTTTCTCATCAAAATCAATCAAATGCAAACCAGATTAACAGGCATTTGCATCAAGTAAAGAAATAGAGAATCCTTATTAGCGAATCCTAGGGATTCGCAAATAAGGAGTCGCTATTATGTATGAATGATGCAGATAGCGATAAAATAAAAAATATGTAAAAATCGCTAAATATATTAGTGATTTTAAAATAAAGAATCGCTAATACAGAAAAAGTACAAATAGCAATATTGCAATTAGCGATTTCGCAATTAGCGAGTTCACAATTTTACTGAGTCGCTTTGGGAGCAGGCTGTTGACCTCACAACCAGGAAGTCAATCAGCCCTTGCTGCATTCTGTGCCCAGAGGAAATGAGAGCAAGAAGCAGAGTGCTGGGGAGAGCATTAAAAATACCAGCTTTGTTTTGCTGACACCTGTAGAGTGCAGAAATTGCCCAAAGAACATCAGGAAAGGGTGCAATGGCCAGGAAGAGAAAATTTAAGTTCAGTGAGAGGAAACTTGAGTACTTCATTGAGGAGGTGGCAAAGGGAAATGATAAGCTCTTTGGGAAGCTCTCACTGAAAGTACCTGAGGTTGAAAAAAGAAAAATATGGAACAGGATTAAGAACAAAGTAAATGCTGTGGGGGTGACACAACACAGTATCGAAGATTTCAAGAAGAGATGGTATGACCTGTGTCGCCGTGCCAAGGAGCGAATAGCGCAAAGGCTGAAGGAGGCTAAGAGTATTGGAGGAGGAACTTCCACAGTCCCAGACAACAGAGCCCAGGAGGACCTGGTTGAAGGCAGTATCCAGCCAGAAGCAGAGGTGGGAGTAACGCAGCTGGATACATCTGGGGTGGCCAGTAGTACACAAGGTAAGATGCATTCAAATGTACATATAAATGTACATCGTAATAGTAATTGTGAACATTCTGTAAGGAAAAGCCAATTTTACAGTAATTAACTGGAGTCCACATTTTACTTAAAGGCCCAAATGCATAATGGGAGTTGTAGGCTGCTTAGCCAAATTGGTAAGCCAATATTTCTCTAAACTGCATTACAGTCAGTGATTACAGACAGTGAGATCTTGAGAGTAAAGTCATTTTATTGTGGCACAAGATTAGAACCAGCACAAATTAATATTGCACTGTTTCCCACCACAGATGCTGAAGTAGTAGACCCTGATTACAGTGAATGTGGAGACAACGCACAGGCTACTGCAGAGTCTGCTGTGTCGACACCTGTGACACCACCAAGCATACCCCAGGCACCCCCAAGACGCAGGGCCACAGTCACAACTCTGCAGCCAATGGAGACAGATCAGGATCCTGATACAGCTCCTGAGACAAGCCAGCATAGTGTGAGCCCCACAACTACACCTCAGGCACAGGTCCGGATGAGACGAAGATGCAGGTTAAGGGCCCTCAGAGAAGCACAGGAGGAACAAACTCCAAATGTATGGGGTGGCATGGAATCCCAGATGATGAGAGTGCAGCTCCTGCAAGCAAGACATATGGGAGCTATGAATATGCAAATGACCAAAATGGTTAAGAACATATCAGTCATGGCCGATTGTGTGAGGGAACTGACTCCAGCAGTTGTGGAAGGCAACAGACAGACAAACGCACAAATGCAGAAGCTGGGTCGTGAGATGCAGGAGGGACACAACTCACAAAGGAGGAGGCATCACCAGTTCATGATGCACTTAACTGGCTATACCAGGTCCAACAACAAGTTATACAACACCACTGCACTGCTGTCACATAGGTCTGTGGCAATGCAAATAGATATGGGCCATTGTTGTGGGGATGTGGCCAGGGCACATGGCCAAGTAACCACTGCCATAGAACATATCTGTTGGGCTCAGCAATGTTACAGGGGAAGAGGGTAGTGAAGAGTAACCCTGGGCAAAGTACTACGTTACGCTTGCGTAGTTTGTAAAGTTTGAGCTACTTCGCACTACACAATTTGCATGTAGCACAGTGCAAACAAGCGTAGTGTAGTGCAGTGGTCATTTTTTGCTTGCTCGTTGTCCTCAACAGCAAGTTGGTGACTGCGTGTGAGCAAAATGACACCCTGGCGAGACTTTTTCCTCGTTCGCGATCAGCAACATCAAGTTGCTGATCGCGAGCGTGGAAAATAAACTTCCCAGCGAGGTTCTCAAAGCTGGTAGGTTAGGTTTCTCATTGCGAGTGGTCGCGTATGCACGCGACCGCTCGCAATGAGAAATTACAAGTCCGCATTGAGAAAGCTGCACTTCGAGTAGAAATATACTCGAGCGGCAGTAATTGACTGCTTGCACTATGCAAGATGCGGTTTGCATTGATTGCACAGTGCGGACAAGCATCCGGCACTGTGCAATCAGTGCGAACAGCATTTTGCACAGTGCACTATGCAGTTCACATAGCTTTGCCTAGCTCACGTAGTGCAAAGTGCACTTCGAGTAGCTACACGTAGCGCTACTACGTGAACTCCGCCCAGGGTTAGTGAGGAGGCATCCAGCCTTAGCAGCATGTCTGCACCAGTCAGCACTGGCAGGAGGTGCAGTACCCATAGAACAACACCTACCATTCCACCCATGAATGATGATGCAGATGTAGGCGAAAGACGTTTGGGTGTTTGTGGGAGGAGGCGCTAAACAAAATTATAGTTCTAAATTTTTTCCATGGTGACGTAACCATGTCAAAGACATTCATAGTGACTGAGTATGAAGTTCAATATGCATTTCATTTGTCCTTTGGTGCATGCAGTAATTGTGATAATGAGCACCATCTATGTTTAGCTAAATACCACTACATGTTAAAGTCCAAGTAAAAACTTTTCAGTTAAAAACTTAAGTGTTGTGTCTCATCATAACATACCTCAGAAATAATGTTGGGTGATGTCTGAATGTTTCCTTTGCCCTTCCGCTGAGCTTGCCAAATGCGCCTGTCACGGGTGTGACGGGGGCTGGTTATCCTCAGTGTCGGACACCTCTATGGGTATGCCTCTCCTTGTTGCTATAATATGCAACATTGGACATGCAGCCACAATCCTACAGCAGGTTTCCGGCTGGTACAGCATTGCTCCTCCAGTTTGGTGCAGGATGCGAAAGCGTCTTTTGAGTAATCCAAATGTCTGTTCAATCACATTACATGTCCTGATGTGTGCTGCGTTGTACCTCTGCCCTTGTGGGGAGGCTGGGTTCAAGTAAAGAGTCATGATATAGTTCCTCACAGCGTATGCACTGACACCTACAGGGTAGTAAGCAAAGTGTTGGTGTCAGGTATGCATTGCCATTTCATACTTTAGTCATGTGAATAAGTATATTTTTTTACCTAGTAGGTGTCCTTTCGTCAAATTCCCCCCTGAGCAGACGCGTGTCCCAGTCATCAAGAGGATAACCTTCAAGCTCCTAATTCACTCACACAAAGCTCTCCACAAGACCGACCCAGCATACCTCAACACTCAACTCTAGTTCTATACCCCCACCCGCCAGCTCCACACCACCAGCCTCGCCCTCGCCACAGTCCCCCGCATCCGAAGAGCGACCACCGGCGGCAGATCCTTCTCCCACCTCACCACCAAGACCTGGAACACCATTCCCACCAACCTACGGCAGACCCAGGACCTACTGGCTTTCAGGAGACTCCTCAAGACCCGGCTCTTCGATCACTAGCAGGAACCCCGACACCCCAGTGCCTTGAGACCCTCATGGGTGTGTAGTGCGCTTTTCAAGTGTTATGATTAATTGATTGATTGATTGATTGATTGATTGTGTGAATGTCACTATGTCTAAAGATGCATGAATTATGGGTGCTCCCAGGGTATTGCGCTACAATGTCGGTTACGATGTTTTTCACATAGCACACTGCTTGAACATTGATTGAGTGATGCAATTTCCTGTTCCGGAAGATATACTCATTGTCTGCTGGGGGACATATAGCTAGCTACATGGGTGAAATCTATGCATCCGATCACAAGGAAACTGTGCTACTTGGTAGAAGTCAAGTTTTGTTTGGTTTAATTCCTGTTGGGTTGTGGGGAAGGCGATGTGTTTGCGGATCATAGTCATCATGGCGGCCAGGAAGGATTCGAAGAACCGTCAAAGGGAGGTTTGTTTGTGATACCCCTCCAGCTACTGCCACTACCCCCTGGAAACTGCCTGACGCAAGTGTGAGAAGTTAGCCTGGCATATGATGTCCATTAGTTCTAGTGGGCACCTTGCACCAGTCTAATCGACCCTTATTGGTGGTGGTTGTAAAGTCAACCTCATAGAAAGCTATCCTAGTGGTAACATGGGCCAGCAGTCATCAGGCTAAGACTTCAGAGAGCGTATTAAGCAAGTTGCTTTACCAATTATAATCCCTTGAGTACCAAATGAAAGTACACCACACAAGGTATATATCAAATATGGGAGACAGCCATAACAACGCAGGCTTTACACCGCGCTGCCATTACGACGCTGCCATCACAACGCAAGTCATTACAATGACTTGCGCTGGATGGCACTAGATACTAAGGAATAGTAGATTTACTATTCCAAAACCTTCCCTACTGTTGCGTAGGCTGGAGTTGGAATAGTAAATCATACTATTCCAAAATCCAGCTCCTACAGCACAAGTCGTTGTAACAACTTGTGTTGTAATGGATGCATCGTAATGGCAGCGCGGTGTAAAAGCCCGCATTGTCATGACGTACATCCATCAAATATATATGTATTTATTCTAAACACAACCTCTCTGCACTCTTTATGAGGTCAGAGGTCAAAGTACATTACAAGAATCTCAATTAGCATAAGATAAGTTGCACAGTAATGTTTTGCCCTAGGGGCCTCACAAGCCATATACTAAAATAGTGGTATAAGAACCACGTGAGAAATAGAAAGCAGGCCTAGGGCCTGTGGAATCGCTGGGGCTACTCTAAACAACCAAAGGTTAGGAAGTAGGAGGCCCACAGGAGACACATGCAGTGTCTAAACACAGCTGCGGGTTACCGTTGACTTTCTATGGGAAATAAAGAAGTTACAAAAGTACAATTTAAGGACACTTCCGGATGGACTATGATTGAACTCTTTTAAACTAGGACACTTTGAGAGTCAAGACCTATGGGAGCACTGGAGTACTCATGTTACCTCACCGATCAATCTGTGCAAATTTAAGCCTCAAAAATTAAATTCCATCTCTGTTCTGAAGATGTACAAATCAACAACTTTTCCCTTTGCTCCATTTAGTGAACCTTCTTCTACATCCAAATTACATTGTAAAATTACCCAACAGTTTACACATACATGTAAAGTCTTTTCTAAACCTGCAGTCTTAGACACAGACTTTTCCAAAGAATCCAATGTTGACTGTAATTTCTCTGAATGAAGAATAGTACCTCCTTTGTTTCCATTTTATCAATAGCTTCAATTTTCACTATTGGTTGTTTTTCCAATTTCAAAAGTTCTTGATTGAATGTAGAACACTCTTGCAGTATAGGCAGTAGGCAACTTATAGACTTCTTTTACCCATTTTTTTTGTAGATTGTTTCAGGTGCTATGTTTTCATTTGCTAACAAGTTTGTTAGTAACCAGTTATGTAAAGCTTCTTTACCATGGTTTGTCAAAACACCGATTCTTATATCTTGGAGAATGTTTCCATAATGTTTATCACTTGCTTGTTGCATATTCTTAATACGTTCTTTAAATTCAAAATTAGACCAAATAGTCACATTTCCATGACTTACCAAAGATTTCCTAGTGTCTTCATGGACAAGCATTTTAAAAACAGGTTGCCGTTTCACAGGAGTAAGTTGTAGTAAAGCGCTGAATACAATTACATGTTTTCCTCCAAACAGAATATCATGATCTCTTTTTAAAATCTGTTGAATCCTCAAGTGTACATAGGCAAGCATTACATTTGAGACCAAGTTTAATTTTCTTCAG